>NC_064627.1:941684558-941987588 GCF_023864275.1 Schistocerca cancellata
CTTTAATTGACATTCATAAACTTTGACCACGCCAGGTCGATTTGAAAATATCTTGTGATGCCTTTTTAAAACCTGTCTCAGTTCTTCCTTCTGATTAGCTGAAATTTTATCGATTTCCTGCAATTTAGCTTCTATCTTGTCCAAAATAATTGCTTCTTCTTCTTCTTCTGTGTTTAGCTTACTTTTACTAAGATTAACACCTTCGTCCCAATATCTCCTATTTTTCAGAACTCGTATAGGCAGCTCCCAAGTTTCATCATTAGTTACTACATGTTTATCAATAAAAGGTACCGTAATTACGCAGGTTATCGGCAAGACCATTTTTAACTGGCTTCTTTCAAAGTCAACAACACTCTGATATTTTGACAAGAAGTCTATGCCAATTAAAACCTCAATACTGAGATTATTTACAACTAAGCATGGATGATCAATTAAATTACCATTAATGTTAAAGGGTAGCAAAGCTTCTCGTTTTACCGTTTTTGACACCTTGCCAGTAGCACCAATTATTCTTAGTCCTGATACCCTCATTACTGTAAGCTTGTCTTTACCAGGTAATGCATCAAAGAAGGACTGAGATATCGCACTCACCTCATTTCCACTGTCTAAGAGACAACGTACACTGATACCCAACGTATTCACTATTATTGTAGAGTGGCTTATTCTAGGTTGTACAGGTGGTTCCTCAACCTCATCCAATAGTTCCTTTTGGATTTGTCTCCAACTAAAGTGAACATGACCCAAATTATTGTGGTCTGAGCGATTCTTCGCCTCCAGACCGGGCATAGCACTAGTTTCAGCTAAACCACTTTCGTTATTATCGTCGGGTTCCTTCTCAAGTGACAACTGGTCACAGCTACTGGGTTCATCGACCCCCAACAGGCTATCCTCTACATTCTCACTTACCTCCTGTCCTAAATCTATTAGTACAGTATCAATATCCTGCACAGGCACTTTAGATAAGAGCACATCATCCTCATCGTAAATATAAGCATGAATTTCTTCTGCATCTTCACCTGACAATTCAGTATTTTGTAGCTCTTCCCTACCGTTACACTGCTGCACCTTCTCTTTCTTTTCGCACTTAGAAAGCGTCTCTAACATGGTATCTATTAAATACTGTGAGTGATCTAATATTTCTGCTGTATCCTTAGATGCTACCGACCCCTCATCCACATGTTCAGTCTGAGTATTCTGATCTGTCTTACCAATTACTGTAATTACTGGCTTAGGAAAAGTAACCGCCTGGTGAGCGCCAGTGTCCTCATAGACGGGAACTAGTTTTCCTGCCTCGGCCTACTACTGTTTCCTTCATTTACATTATAGTTAACTGGCACAGCATTGCTTTCCGCACTGCTGTTTACCTGAATAATTTTGTTCGGAACAAAATTACTATCATTAGGATGCCATTGTTGGTTCTGATAATTATTTCTCCAATTCCTACCTCTCTTAGGATGGCGAACACCTACTGTTCTGATGTTTACATTGCCATTCTGCTCGTTCTTAAAATTACTACTAGTGTTATTACCATTTCTGCTATTACGTGCTTGCTCGTCATTGGCAGCAACACGCTCTACACGTTCCAAATATTCAATGAAACGATCACGATTGTCTCTAGGGGCAGATATAATTCTAGTTTGCCAATACCATGGCAGTTTGGCTTCAAGACCTAGTATTATCATTTCAGGTTTCAGCTTTTCCGCCAAATGTGACAAACGTGAAATCCATGACCTAGCAAACTCTTTAATAGATTCCTTGCCTTCATTTAAGCGTTTTCCACTCCAAAATTCTCTCAACACTTCATTTTGCTTTTTGATAGACCAATACTCATTAATAAAAGCTGTTTTAAATTCCGCTAATGTTTTACACTTCAGCATAACATCAGCTGACCAACGCATGGCGTCACCTGCTAAATGGCTTCTAATAAATGAGATTTTCTCTCGTTCAGACCAAGTTGGTGGAATCACATCTTCAAAATCGTTCCAGAAATCTAGCGGGTCGATATTTCTATCTGGATCGAACCGCAAGAACTGCCGACACCCGATAAATGCGGCGTTTGCAGCTACAACTTGTTGTATACCACCATTACCAGAAGTTACTGAAGCTACTTTACTCTTAATGTTAGCAATGTTAGTACTAATATTTTCTACTCTCATTTCAACATTATCTACTCTTTGCACAATATGAGTAGTATCAGTTTTGATTGCATCTACTTCTGCTTGATATATGTTTACTTTTATATTAACATCGTTAAACCTATCTGAGCACAGTTCAGATTCCGCCTCGATCTTTTCTGTTAACTTGTGCTCCAGCTTCGCATCATCCAGAAAATTTTTGAGCAACTTTTTCTTAATATCCTCATGAGAGTAATCAATTTTATAATTCAAACTGTCCAGATCCTCTTTCAACTTATTGCAACCAGCCTTGAAGATATTGTCCATTACCTCCAATCGTTTATTAAAATTAGTTTGGCTGCCCACTTCATCTGAGAAATACATTTATAGCTACAGCTTTAGCTCTGAGGAATTAGGAGATTGTCTGGGATTCATAATCAAAAACCATTCTCTCTAAAATGTTCGCTATATTCTGAAAGTCACAGACCAAAAAGAACCCACACAATTCAGCTACCAGAGCAGTTCAGAGTCTAATGCGCAGATGCCACTATAACTGTTCAAATTAAATGATTAAGTGAATGCTCGCCATAATTTGATGATAATGTTCATCAAACGCCACGCTAATAATGGTAGAATGTCTGTCCTGCAGCCGCACGTGAAAATACCACATACGCAAACTAAAGATAGATCATTAACGTCATCCCAAAATTAACACTTCCCTCGAAAACTATTTCATGTTTACGCGTATCCCGAGGAACTTATTACTGCATCCGAGGCTTTTTATATCAACGATACCGACGCGACGCAACTCCCGCCACAGGTGGTGCGCTAATCAGCGTCTGGAGAGAACGGGGGCCTTCCTTCTCTCGCGCAGCGTTTTTACATATAAAGCCGCGGTGCGGACGGCTAAGGGAACGCCTGATCAAATCTGCTCTCCCGACTAGCCGCTGGGTTAGTAATGCACCACTTTGAGTTATCGAATAAATCATTGCTTCCTTTGCTGATGGCCGATGAAGCTCTCAATTTAAATGTGCAGTCAGCACACAGGTAAGTAATCATAGTAAAAGTCAGACGTGGCTAAGTCAAATATTTTGGGCGAGATAATTAATTTAATTACACTACACGCAGTAGACGAGCTCTGAACTTGCCCTTTGGAGATACGCTATCGCTATAGTTTTATAGTTATTCAGTTGAAACTTCTCACATCTTTATGATTATAGCGGATCTCCTTTCTACTTAAATTTAAACATCCTAGCTTTATTTATTCGCCTACTTAATCTATCTTGCTTCCTTAATTTCTAAGACAAAAACCAGAAAATCATGAATTTCAATTAAAATTTTAATTTGTGAGATATAGAATACTGTTTCTACTAAATTATTATGCAAAAGGAATCTAAATATAAAGTTTTAAGTGTCTAGCTCTTTTCTGTTGCGCCAAAGATTTTTACAGAAAAATTTCCAAATTTCGAAAATGGTTAAAATTATTGAACTGATATTCAACACATATTGATTTTGTATTACTCCGGACATGCTAGAAACGATTCAGATTATTTACTTGATTTTTAAAGTATTGCGCAACATTTATGACGTCAGAGCTAGTTACAGTGGACTGGCTGGCACACAATGGAAAGACTGATGTGAATTTTATAAGGCGTGAGTAGACTGCTTCTCTACAGTATCTTCTGCCGGCCGCGGTGGTCTAGCGGTTCTGGCGCTGCACTCCGGAACCGCGGGACTGCTACGGTCGCAGGTTCGAATCCTGCCTCGGGCATGGGTGTGTGTGATGTTCTTAGGTTAGTTAGGTTTAAGTAGTTCTAAGTTCTAGGGGACTTATGACCTAAGATGTTGAGTCCCATAGTGCTCAGAGCCATTTGAACCATTTGAACCTACAGTACCTACTGCCTCATTCTAACTTGCTCATCATCTATAAGAATATTCCCAAAGATATTGGCAAGCGAACATATTCGCATCCCTTTTAACATTCATCTGAGCTCCCAATCCACAGGCACCCATAACTCTAGCTCGCTCATACCTACTCCAGCAGTCTCCTTTGTTCCATCTACTAGTACAGTCTCCCCTCCCTATAACAGTATCCTTCTTGCCTTCTCTTACTGCTACAATTATCATTCATTCCTTCCCAACGCTAACTTTTGCAATAACTCGTCCATGTTCTGCCGTCTATCAGTTTCCCTAACCACTATTTCATTCAACCAACGAGCGTCCAAGACCAATCTGACACTCCTGTCTCTTTTTGGTACAACAACAAGAGGATTATTGTACTCACTGACCGCTTTTTCAACCACACCCCAATCTAGCATTCTCTGTATCTCCTTTCGAACCGCCTCCTTCCTAGCTACATGTATCTGGTATGGCTTCCTGAAAAACACTTGGCCAGGTTTCACCTTTAATTGACATTCATAAACTTTGACCACGCCAGGTCGATTTGAAAATACCTTGTGATGCCTTTTTAAAACCTGTCTCAGTTCTTCCTTCTGATTAGCTGAAATTTTATTTATTTCCTGCAATTTAGCTTCTATCTTGTCCAAAATAATTGCTTCTTCTTCTTCTTCTGTGTTTAGCTTACTTTTACTAAGATTAACACCTTCGTCCCAATATCTTCTATTTTTCAGAACTCGTATAGGCAGCTCCCAAGTTTCATCAATAGTTACTACATGTTTATCAATAAAAGGTACCGTAATTACGCAGGTTATCGGCAAGACCATTTTTAACTGGCTTCTTTCAAAGTCAACAACACTCTGATATTTTGACAAGAAGTCTATGCCAATTAAAACCACAATACTGAGATTATTTACAACTAAGCATGGATGATCAATTAAATTACCATTAATGTTAAAGGGTAGCAAAGCTTCTCGTTTTACCGTTCGAAAATGGTTAAAATTATTGAACTGATATTCAACACATATTGATTTAGTATTACTCCGGACATGCTAGAAACGATTCAGATTATTTACTTGATTTTTAAAGTATTGCGCAACATTAATGACGTCAGAGCTAGTTACAGTGGACTGGCTGGCACACAATGGAAAGACTGATGTGAATTTTATAAGGCGTGAGTAGACTGCTTCCCTACAGTATCTTCTGCCGGCCGCGGTGGTCTAGCGGTTCTGGCGCTGCACTCCGAAACCGCGGGACTGCTACGGTCGCAGGTTCGAATCCTGCCTCGGGCATGGGTGTGTGTGATGTTCTTAGGTTAGTTAGGTTTAAGTAGTTCTAAGTTCTAGGGGACTTATGACCTAAGATGTTGAGTCCCATAGTGCTCAGAGCCATTTGAACCATTTGAACCTACAGTACTGCCTCATTCTAACTTGCTCATCATCTATAAGAATATTCCCAAAGATATTGGCAAGCGAACATATTCGCATCCCTTTTAACATTCATCTCAGCTCCCAATCCACAGGCACCCATAACTCTAGCTCGCTCATACCTACTCCAGCAGTCTCCTTTGTTCCATCTACTAGTACGGTCTCCCCTCCCTATAACAGTATCCTTCTTGCCTTCTCTTACTGCTACAATTATCATTCATTCCTTCCCAACGCTCCTGTCTCTTTTCACTGTAACTGTCTCCCTCATCCTCGATATGATTGTCACTGAGTCCGTCTCTCGTTATTACTGCCGTTCAATCACTTCCTCTTTCACCCTCTCTTTATTCCTCTCTCGCTGGCTCTGTCTCCTCCGCTTTTTTCCTAGCACTGTTGTGTGTCTGTGAACTATGTTCCGCTGCCACTGTGTCTCTCTCCTTTTCTCACACTGTGATTGGGCCTCTTGCTCTTTTTATACCCCAACCACTGTCTTCAGTCTTCCAGTACTTATTACTTTTCCGTCTCTTTTCCACTGCCGCTGTCTCAATCTCCTTCAGCATAAAAAAGCGCGAATATGGTCGCATGCCAAACCTTTTGGGCAGCTGGTACCCCACTTTTAAACAGGAGCATATTCGCCTCTTTTGTGCTCCGACTGGAGCGCTTTTCCGCTGGTTCCCTTCTTTTTCATACTTCTTTTACATACTAAATTACAGGCCCATATCGTTAACGTCGATATGCAGCAGGAGTTTAGAACATATATTGTGTTCGAATATTAAGAATTACCTCGAAGGAAATGGTCTATAGACACACAGTCAACATGGGTTTAGAAAACATCGTTCCTGTTAAACACGACTGGCTCTTTATTCACATGAAGTGCTGAGTGCTATTGACAAGGGATTTCAGATCGATTCCGTATTACTGGATTTCCGGAAGGCTTTTGGTACTGTACCAGACAAGCGGCTCGTAGTAAAATTGCGTGCTTATGGAATATCGTCTCAGTTATGTGACTGTATTTTTGATTTAGTGTCAAAGAGGTCACAGTTCGTAGTAATTGACGGAAAGTGATCGAGTAAAACAGAAGTGATTTCAGGCGTTCCCCAAGGTAGTCTTATAGGCCCTTTGCTGTTCCTTATCTATATAAACGATTTGGGAGACAATACGAGATTGGAATAATAGAGAATTGTGAAGGTGGTTCGGTGAACCCTCTGCCAGGCACTAAAATGTGAGTATCCACGTAGATGTAGATGTACAGCAAGGAACGTCACTCATATGAAAAGACCTTTATAGGTCAGTTAAATGTTGATAGTTTACTTAGGTGAAACTGAACTAACGCAAAATTGATTTTATACCTCAGACCGGGTTTTACGTACATAAAATTTTGCAAGTGCTTCGGAACTGTAACATGAGGTTCCCAGGAACCTTCTGACGTTAACAAATACTCTTTAAAGCATGTTTCTCCGTGCTAGGTCACTTTATAAGCCTCATACCGGTTTTAACGGACATATTTGCCGTGTACAACTAGGGCACTTTTGAACCTCTGCATCTGGATAAAGATACTAAGAAAATTTTCAGGATTGTTCGAGATCCGGAACTTGCGAATATATCGCAAGAATTACAACCGTTTTCTGTGCATGACCGTCTTCGAATATGTGGTTCGCTTTTGGTACCCAAGAAACATTTTTGGGGTGTTTCTCGATAGTGGATTATGATTTTTAAAACGGGAAGTTGCTATTTCTAGATAAATGCCTAGAGAATATATCGCTAAAATTTAAGCATTTTGCTGCGGTTAGTTGTTTAGATATTGTCTGCTGAAGGCGAAAAACGGTGAAAAACTTAATTTTTGTTCACAGGACCAGCCCACAATCTAAATGGTGCCTCCATAAATCCCTTAAGACGCACCGCAGGGCTGCCCATGCGTGCCGATTTGGTACTTTGCGACGTGTATAGTTTTCAGCGTAAAGGGCACCACCTCACACGCTACTTCCATTTGCTATAACACAGCGGAAATCCCTCATTCACAGCCTGCACTTTATTTAATGATGAGGAGTCACAGGAGATATCGTAGTTAACATGTACGTGTGGGCAGATGTATGTCTTCGAGTAATCGTGGAGGTGAAGCATTAGAATCGCCTTAGTATCACTCTCTGGTGGTGTTGTTGGTGACAGAATCATGGGACCATACAATTTACCAAACAGATTAACAGGTGCTGCGCGATGAATTACAGGCGGTATTAGTGCACTATACCCCGCATGCGGCAAGGCTATTGTCAGTCGCACCATCCCATTTTCTACCGCATTATGTGACAGTATCTCGCCGAACGTTTCACGAATGGTCGAAGAGGTCCGGTAGCATCGTCTCTCTGCTTGCCAGACCTGAATTCGTTGGATATCTGGTTATGGAGACTTTAAACCCAACTCATCGACATCGTGCAGACATTACAAAAGCCTGTAACTAATGCGTGTGACGCATTGCGAATGGATGCAGGTGTGATTCATTACGGAAAAGGGCTGAAGGATGTGTCTTAATGCGCGATAACTATATGCAGCACTGCATATAATGTCTACTGCTACCTAACAGTCAGATGGGAATTAGAGGACGGATTACCCCGCATCTGAACAGGTATTGGGTTGGTTCAAATGGCTCTGAGCACTGTGGGACTTAACTGCAGTGCTCATCAGTCCCCTAGAACTTAGAACTACTTAAGCGGTCGCACGGTTCTAGACTGTAGCGCCTAGAACCGCTCGGCCCCTCGAACAGGTATTGGTTTCCGCACATAGCATTATAAGGAGCTTTTCTTCTACATTTGACCAATACTACCTCCTGGTGGAATACGTGGCACATTTTTTAAACACTGTGTGTACTTAGGATTGTGAGTAATTTACAGTATAACACAGGTAATTTACAGTATAATACACAGTAACACGACTACAGTGCAACGCAGCTCGAACCACGCGTCCGCCGCTCGTGGTCTCGCGGTAGCGTTCTCGCTTCCCGAGCACGGGGTCCCGGGTTCGATTCCCGGCGGGGTCAGGGATTTTCACCTGCCTCGAGATGACTGGGTGTTTGTGTTGTCCTCATCATTTCATCATCATCCAGGAAAGTGGCGAAATTGGACTGAGCAAAGGTTGGGAAAATTGTACGGGCGCTGATGACCACGCAGTTGAGCGCCCCACAAACTAAACATCATCACATCATCATCATCATCATCATCGAACCACGCAACTGATTGAACAATACATAACCCTTACTTATGTATGGTTAGAGTACTGTGATTCAGACAGATATCAAAAAACTCTGCTGACCTTTCTGATGGAGCACCAATGCAAAAGGATTGTGCTGTCTGTCAAACCCTGCTACGCACGAGTTTCGAGATCTGAGAGAATATGTGCTTCCACAACCACAATTATTTGATTTGTTTTTCTTATTTCTGTATGTACTACCATCTCTTTAAATATTTGTTAATGCAGACGTAAATATTTATACAAAGTAATCTTATGCGAGAACAGGCAGTGATAGCGTGTGATTTGCCAGATATTAAGTAGAAGTATGGGTAAGTTTCATATATTTTGGTGATGAAAGCAATTCCTAACTTACAAACTATTTAAGAATTAACTTTCGCGAATATTCACATTGTCGTCTGGTTATTTAATAGAATTCTACCCAGAGCGCATTCCTCAAATCTATAATCCTATTTAATGTGAAAAAAACGGGGAATACGAATTTGAAGATAACGGTTGGAGGTGTTATTTACCCGTGCAGTGACATTATACATTGGTTTTTAGTGGGTGGCATAGTGCATGAATAAGTAGTTGACTGCAGAGGAACATTCTACCGTCAGTTCCTTTTGTGAGGCTGGGGCGATTTAGCATGGCTTGGTGCTGACGGGTTTCAAATCGCCGGCACGTGTCCCTAAAGAGTAGAGCGGTGGAAGAGTTTTGCCGAGAAAGGATGATTATATAACTGGTGTCTTTCGTAATGGTGACGGGGAAACCGCAGTCACGTTAAGGAGTTCTGATCCGCGATAAATGAGCTCGCTGCCAATATGAAATGAGCATGGCGTTACGCAAAAAGTATACTCTTAAGTAGCAAAGGTACTCGCTGGAAGTCTCCTTATAACCTCCCGGGAACGCACGAAAGATAGACGTCTTAGTAAAGTAACTTTCCCCTAGGTAGAAACAACCTTATTTCCCGATATGTTCTCTACCTCGTAACTGCATTAAGAAAGAATGAACACTGAGAAACAGAAACGAATGAAATTCCGCGTGATGTACGTCCGCGTAATGTACATCGTACAACAGTTATTCAGGGTAATTTGTAGTGGCACTTCCTGCCTCATTCACCTGCATGTCGGTGTACTTCATTCCTGCAACAGAAATGTAAAATCCAAAAAAAAAAAATGTTTTAGTTGTTGTTTTCAGAAAATTAAAACTAAAAGTAAACGAAAAGCTGACTTCCTTGACGCCATACGGATACCGTTGAAAAGCCTGGTTAAAACCGCAGGACAGAAAAGGTAGTTGGAGTTGTGGAAAGGGGCCAAAATGAGCGGCTGTCAGTTACACTCGAACACACATAACTTTATTTAGTTCCCCAAACATTACAACGCAAATTTCCGAACTTAACTATCGACTGAATATGTCACACAATCTTATGGCTTAAGGGCACCACATCTTTTAATTTTAAAACGGCTGAAGGCTCATGATTTAAAACCACAAATACAATAAATTTTCAAAGGCAGAAGGCCCAAAGCCTTATCCTTCATTAATTTTTGAAAAAAGGAGGCTGAAGGCCCAAACAATCTAAGGCTTAACAATAAGGAATTTTACTTTAAAAACGGCTGAAGGCCTATGATTCAAAACACAACTACAATAATTTTTACAAGGCAGAAAGCCAAAGGCTTTATCCTTAAATAATTTTTTTTAAGATGAGGCTGAAGGCCCAAACAATCTAAGATTTAACAAGTAAGGAATTTATAGAACGCTGAGGGCCCGTGATGGAAAAACACAACTACAATAAATTTTCTAAAGGCAGAAGGCCCAAAGGTTTATTTAAAAAAAATATTTCAAGTGACGCTGAAGGCCCAAGATTTTAAGACTTAACAAGTAAGGAAATTTGATTTTAAGACGTGTGAAAGCCCATGATTGAAGAACACAACTACAATGGATGTTCAAATGATAGAAGGCCCAAGGCTTTATCCAAAAAACTATTTTAAATGAGACTGAAGGTCCCAAATAATGCAAGACTTGACTAGTAAGGAACTTTCAATTTTAAAACGGCTGAAGCCCCATTATTTAAAACACAACTAAAGGCATGCAAATTCAAACCATCGGCTATGAGCCATTATAATACACAATCAAACATCAATAAGAAAAGGTAGTACAGCCAGTGGCGCTCAGAAGTTTCCAGGGGTCGGTCCTCACTTGAAATATTAAAGTTCGCTTAGGGGAGACAGGTAGTCGGCCCAACTATATCCGATCCGCCGGCAACCCAACGAAGAGACAGTCAACGGGCCCACTTACAAGACGACTTGCTTTCCACCCGACCAGTACACAAGGAGCTCCAAAGCCAAAACGTAAAAGGCGTAGCCGCCCACAACCAAGTATGCATAAGCTGTCAAAACTACACACTCGTGTTGGACAGCGACAGCATGGTGGGGAAAGGACACTACCTGAATTTTACGTCAGCGGCCAGGGCAGGTAACCGGAACGCTAACGGCCACAAGGCAGAAAATTCCGCTGTTGCACTTGGACTTCAAATAATCAAAATGCAGTTAAGCTCCAAACTTTCGCCAACTCGAACAATCGAGGTCGATCACGGGAATACCCCCAACAGCCAACCATGAAAACGAACGGCACAATGTGTACAGACTGGCTTCGGTAATTAAATCACCATTCAACTTTGATGTCCTGGGTCGGTAAGCCACGAACCTCGTAGCAATCGGAACAGCTCCCACGCACTCCGACACTGCGTAGAGACCGCCGCGCGGAGATTTCCTGGCTGATCCACACCAACCGACCGACTGCCGCACACCGGCTAGCCGGAAACTGTTAGCACAAGACAAAAGATAGTACAAGGTGCGATTATCGATACACACCGCTGCTGCCACACGTAGAAAGGGGAAGAACCACGGCATAACCGCAATAACCAAAGAAGAACGGCGCGTTTCGTCACAGGGTTATTTGGTAAGCGTGATAGCGTTACGGAGACGTTTAGGAAACCCAAGTGGCAGACTCTGCAAGAGAGGCGCTCTGCATCGCGGTGTAGCTTGCTGACCAGGTTTCGAGAGGGTGCGTTTCTGGATGAGGTATCGAATGTATTGCTTCCACCTACTTATACCTCCCGAGGAGATCACTAATGTAAAATTAGAGAGATTCGAGCACGCACGGAGGCTTTCCGGCAGTCGTTCTTCCCGCGAACCATACGCGACTGGAACAGGAAAGGGAGGTAATGACATTGGCACGTAAAGTGCCTCCGCCACACACTGTTGGGTGGCTTGCGGAGTATAAATGTACGTGTAGATGTAGAAACGAGACGCAGAGTAACAGTCAAGGTTTAAACCAACGCATAAGCAGGGGCCAGCACGGCTCAACAGTGTTTGAGATTTTGTAATTGTCGTTAATGTGTAGGCAATTTAAATTTAAAGAAAAGTAAATAGCAAAGTGACTGCGTTCATAAATTTGGTAGATTTGCGACGCTGCTGATTGATATATTTAAAGAGATTCTACATGGTCAAGTCTCACTAATCTGACCACCGCGTATCTTAGATGTGAATGTGCAATAACCACTCACAACACTGGCAGTGGATGGTGAATAGTGTCAGCAGGGCGCGGAGAAGAGTTCAGTCGTTGCTGTAATGCAGAAACGGAGTGATTTATCTGACACCCAAAGGGCAAGATCATTGAATTTTGGGTCAAGGGTGGAAGCATGTACGAAAGTAGTTTGTAAACTGTTGGCTTGCTAGCTTGGTTAAAGTATTCTGTGTCTGGCAAGGTGATGCTATTAAAAATAGGAGCCGAGGCAAGGTGTGGTGCAGCACAGTGATCGACGGCTGCGGAGATGTGTAGGGGCGAGTAGACACGCAGGTGTTGAGCAGCTAACCGCCCACGTGATCCAGTGGTCTTCCAACAGTGTCTTCTCAACGACTGTTCAGCGAATTTTGCTGCGCTTAGGCGTCTGGTTTATGTACCCACGCTGACTGCTGCTCATCGTCTACGGAGGCCGGAATTTGCACGCCAGTACCGTAACTGAACGTCCCACGAGTGGCGCCAGATGGCCTCTTCAGATAAGTCACGTTTTGTGCTCCATCGGACAGACAGCCTTTGGCGTGTACGGCGTGAAACGTGTGAAAACAAACATCTGAAACCAGCAGGGAGCATTATGGTCTGTGGAATGTTTCGTGGATTGAAGCGGGAGATTTCGTGGTTTCTTTGTTTTTTTTTTTTTTAATGCACAGTGGATCAACAAAAGTATGCACGACTGGACCTAGAATACGTCACACAGCTCGCAGTGTAGGTGCGTGGTTCGAAGAGCACCGGGACGAGTTTACCGTACTCCCCTGGCCACCAAACTCTACGGATTTAAACCCAATCGAGATTATGTGAAACCACCTCGTTCGGACTGTCCTGAGCCTAGAAACCAAGCGCATCTCGACACAGCAATGAAGTCGGCAAGGCTCTACACCCTCTCTGTTGTTGTTGTTGTGGTCTTCAGTCCTGAGACTGGTTTGATGCAGCTCCCCATGCTACTCTACCCTGTGCAAGCTTCTTCATCTCCCAGTACCTACTGAACCTACATCCTTCTGAATCTGCTTAGTGTATTCATCTCTTGGTCTCTCTCTTCGATTTTTACCCTCCACGCTGCCCTCCAATACTAAATTGGTGATCCCTCAATGTCTCGGAACATGTCCTACCAACTGATCCCTTCTTCTAGTCAAGTTGTGTCACAAGCTCCTCTTCTCCCCAATTCTATTCAATACCTCCTCATTAGTTATGTGATCTTTCCACCTAATCTTCAGCATTCTTCTGTAGCACCACATTTCGAAAGCTTCTATTCTCTTCTTGTCCAAACTCGTTATCGTCCACGTTTCACATCCATACATGCCTACACTCCATACAAATACTTTCAGAAACGATTTCCTGACATTTAAATCTATACTCGATGTTAACAAATTTCTCTTCTTCAGAAACGCTTTGTTTGCCATTGCCAGTCTACATTTTATACCCTCTCTACTTCGACCATCATCAGTTATTTTTCTCCCCAAATAGCAAAACTCCTTTACTACTTTAAGTGTCTCATTTCCTAATCTAATTCCCTCAGCATCACCCGACTTAATTCGACTACATTCCATTATCCTCGTTTTGATTTTGTTGATGTTCATCTTATACCCTCCATTCAAGACACTGTCCATTCCGTTCAACTGCTCTTCCAAGTCCTTTGCTGTCTCTGACAGAATTACAATGTCATCGGCCAACCATAATGTTTTTATTTCTTCTCCATGGATCTTAATACCTCCTCCGAATTTTTCTTTTGTTTCCTTTACTGTTTGCTCAATATACAGATTGAATAACATCGGGAATAGGCTAAAACCCTGTCTCACTCCCTTCCCATCCACTGCTTCCCTTTCATGTCCCTCGACTCTTATAACTGCCATGTGCTTTCCGTCAAAATTGTAAATAGCCATTCGCTCCCTGTATTTTACCCCTGCCACCTTCAGAATTTGAAAGAGAGTATTCCAATCAACATTGTCAAAAGTTTTCTCTAAGTCTACAAATGCTAGAAACGTAGGTTGGCCTTTCCTTAATCTTTCTTCTAAGATAAGTCGTAGGGTCAGCATTGCCTCACGTGTTCCAACGTTTCTACGGAATCCAAACTGATCTTCCCCGAGGTCGGCTTCTACCAGTTTTTCCATTCGTCTGTAAAGAATTCGCGTTAGTATTTTGCAGCTGTGACTTATTAAACTGATAGTTTGGTAATTTTCACATCTGTCAACACCTGCTTTCTTTGGGGTTGGAATTATTATATTCTTCTTGAAGTCTGAGGGTATTTCGCCTGTTTCATACATCTTGCTAACCAGATGGTAGAGTTTTGTCAGGACTGGCTCTCCCAAGGCTGTCAGTAGTTCTAATGGAATGTTGCCTACTCCGGGGGCCGTGTTTCGACTCAGGTCTTTCAGTGCTCTGTCAAACTCTTGTCGGGTATCATATCTCCCATTTCATCTTCATCTACATCCTCTTCCATTTCCATAATATTGTCCTCAAGTACATCGCCCTTGTATAGACCGTCTATATACTCCTTCCACCTTTCTGCTTTCCCTTCTTTGTTTAGAACTGGGTTTCCATCAAAGCTCTTGATATTCTTGCAAGTGGTTCTCCTTTCTCCAAAGGTCTCTTTGATTGTCCTGTAGGCAGTATTTATCTTACCCCTATTGAGATAAGCCTCTACATCCTTACAATTGTCCACTAGCCATCCCTGCTTAGCCATTTTGTACTTCCTGTAGATCTCATTTTTGAGACGTTTGAATTCCTTTTTGCCTTCTTCATTTACTGCATTCTTATATTTTCGCCTTAAGTCAATTAAATTCAATATTTCTTCTGTTACCCAAGCGTTTCTACTAGCCTTCGTCTTTTTACCTATTTGATCCTCTGCTGCCTTCACTATTTCATCCCTCAAAGCTACCCATTCTTCTTCTACTGTATTTCTTTCCCCCATTCCTGTCAATTGTTCCCTTATGCTCTCCCTGAAACCCTATACAACCTCTGGTTCTTTCAGTTTATCCAGGTCCCATCTCCTTAAATTTCCACCTTTTTGCAGTTTCTTCAGTCTTAATTTGCAGTTCATAACCACTAGAATGTGGTCAGAGTCCACATCTGCCCCTGGAAATGTCTTACAATTTAAAACTTGGTTCCTAAATCTCTGTCTTACCATTATATAATCTATCTGATATCTTCTAGTATCTCCAGGGTTCTTCCATGTATACAACCTTCTTTCATGATTCTTGAACCACGTGTTAGCTATGATTTAGTTATGCTCTGCGCAAAATTCGGGAGAAAATAGGAACTTTTAATTGGACATAACGTGTATTAATTAACCTTGCGTGAAATAATTGGCAACGCTGTCGAGGTTTCTTCTAGAGGCCGCTAGATGTGATTGTGTTTCTCATACATACAAGGGCCACGTACAATAATATCAGCAGTAAAATCTTCAATAGTGGAGGCGTGAACACACTGGAATTCGTAGTCTGTTGACTGAACGTAATAGCCAAATCAGCAATTTGATTGCACGAGTGGAGAAAATTTATGTGGAAATCTGCCGAATAGATGGAAGAGGTATCACCTCCAATCGGGCAATTGCATCGGGTCTCTGAAAATCGTCATGCACGAACACCTGAAAATGCTAAAGGTGTGTTCGTTGGGGTTGAGTATCGTATGATGAATGGAAAGATCTGTTGTCGACAGTCTATCAGATGTCGCTAGCCATATAATGATTACTTTTATCAATTCATATAATGGATGAGTCACTTGCATTTCCAACGGAACCTCAGAAAATCGTCGGGCATTAACAAGTAATATGCTGAAGATGTCCCCGTGGGGGGTAACCTAACTACCGTAAAGTGTCTGCCGGCCTCTGTGAGCGGTTCTAGGCGCTTCAGTCCGGAACCGCAGAACTGCTACGGTCGCGAGTTCTAATCCGGCCTCGGGTATGGATGTGTATGATGTCCTTAGGTTACTTTAAGTAGTTCTAATTTCTAAGGAACTGATGACCTCAGATGTTAAGTCCCATAATGCTCAGAGTCATTAGAACCATTTGAAAAGGTGTGTCCGACAGTTTATCAAATGATGTTGATGTGTCATGGTTCTTTTCATCAGTAACTGATATCCAGAATGAGCTTTTCACTCTGCAGTGGAGTATGCCATGTTATGAAACTTTCCTGGCAGATAAAACTATGTGCCAGACCGAGACTCGTACTCGGGACCTTTGCCTTTCTCGAGCAAGACTGTAGCATCTAACCTACCCAAGCACGACTCCCGACCCTTCCTCACAGTAAGACAAAGGTCTCGAGTATGAGTCTCGGTGTGGCACACAGTTTTAATGTACCAGGTAAGTTTCAGTAATTGATATAATGGGTGAGACGTGGATGCTTTTTCTTTGCAGACCCTAAAGGGACTAGCACTCGGTACACTTGAACTATCTTAGGAGAAGACAAACTTACTAGCCAAGATCGCAATAAAACACTGTATTGTGGATTACCAGTTTCGGTAAAACTATGTTGGTACTCTAGTAATAATTGTAAAATAGTTTTACCGAAACCGATCGTCCACAGTACAGTCTTTTATTGTGATAGTGGTTAAGAAGTTTATCTTCTCCTAAGAAAGTAAATACAGATCTCCCCTTCATACTCAGTATGAGTAAACTAATGGACACTTGAACTACATCTGACTCACAACCGCGAAATACGAGGGATGTTCAGTAAGTATCGAAATGCACTTTTTTCTAAAAGCAGGTTGGCTTAATTCGTGATTCCAATACACCGTATTATTCCTCACTCTCTTGGCAACAAAACCATGTTTTTCAACTTAATCCTCGTTCAATGCGACGGTCTTACGCCCCCTCACTTGGAGGACCTGTATAGCCGCACGGCACCACTCTACTGGTCGACGTCGTGTTGTGCTGCATTAATAACGACGAGACTGCTTGCAAGAAAAAAAATATTTTCTGATCGAATGGAAGCGTTGGAAATATCTGGTTCAAGGCTGAAACTCGCAATGACAAAAAGAAGCAAAATCAAAAAATGAGCAAAAGGTGGCGCCTGTCAGTGCTTCTATTATGCTCCCTGGTCCTACAGAGCACCAGAGGAACGTGCAGGGGTGAGCAGAGCCAGTACGCGACTGCCAGTGGCTTTGACGTGCGCAGGGCGCGCGGTTCACTTGTTCCGGCAGAGCCCCTGCTGGCGGCTGACCTGCCCTACTTATGGCCACCGGCGTCTGACCTCCTTCCTGTTTTGTGCATTTATGCGAGCTCCATATGGCGTAACAGTCTGACATTTAGCTTGTTATCTAGATAGGAACGGCAAAATCTAGTAAAGCTGTCGTGTTGTAGGCCGTGCCGGGGGGAAGACGCGGGGGCATTTAGACGAAGAAAAGAAGCTACGAAAACATATCATTTTCAGACTATCTGCATCTACACCGTTGTCCATTAAAACGGAAAACCAGGAAAGAAACTAAATAATGAAAGTTTACTTACTGAGGGTGACAAATATAATACGAAAACTATGTCAATCAGGGACGTATAATTTTTTTCCTTCTGGGGAGGGGATTCCCCTGTTCAACTACAACATTTTCATTCACATCAGTACTGGTACCGCAAAACATCAGCAACTGAATTCGTTTAGAACTGGAATACAGGTTAAATATACTGAAAATTCTGATACTGTGTTGGTGTTTAAGGAGCAGTGGTGCTGAACTGAGAGGTGTTCAACAACATTCAGGAAACATTCTTCTTCATCATACAAAATATTAAACAACCAATCAAAATCAAGAGACGTCCCTCCCCGCTGCAGTGGTGACAGACGATGTTTTCTTGCCGATCGCTCGAGAGGAAAGACCACGCTCGGAAAGCCACGCCGCCGAGCGGGCCTCGGAGCACCACCTCAGTAAAATGGTGCACACTTCTCCGGCGACACGTGCAGGATGAGCCACAGCCGTCCGGCACGTGTTCAAATGGTTCCGTAACGTGGCCGAATCTAGCTGTCCCAGATACTAATGAATGGATATAAAGCACTATCATAGAAAAATACCGAAACATATTTCTGTTATAAATAACTTACACAATACTGCAACCTCACCTTGAATAATTATGTTTTATTCCATGAACCGGTTTTCGAACCTTTTCAGGTTCACCTTCAGATGATTTCAGGAGGTTGCATCATTATTGCTAGCATAATGCTGGGTGCTGCTTCTATGACAAAAAGATGGAACACACTTTAACGTATCTCCTGACTATAGCTTATCTGTCGATATAAATGTAAATTTAGTTTTTTGCTTACTGCGACAGTATCGGCGGCTTTTTTCGGTTAGTGTCCATCTGTCTGCCTCTATTTTTCTGTTCAGTTGTTATATCACTACACACACTTCCACACAACCTATGTTAATTTACACTCTGACAGCGAGACTTTACCATCATCCAGTATGCGCTTTACAACTGTTGCTTCTAACAAAGTTCTTGACAGAAAGATATGGCATAGGCCTACTTTGCCCACAGATGTAATTTGTTCTTCTTTACACGTATTTATACATAAGGCCAAATATTTTAATCAGAGCCCCCCCCCCCACAACCTTGCGCCTCCCTCTCCTTATCTCCTTACATCCTAACTACACTGGTGTCAATGTAAAGATCATACCACAGGATAAAACCTGTACTATATTTCTAAATGTTAAAGTCCTCTACTGCTAACATCAATCAGTATTCCTAGCTGGAACAAACAGAAGCTGTCGTTACCAATATTCCAGATCACTTTAATGTAAGAACAAAAATAAGTCAACAGTTAAAAAACTTTTGTTCATGGTTTTTAAATATAAAGTGTACAGCCGTACAAACAGCTGTAGTCCATTACAATCACTATAACTTTCATACATATATCTTAAGCTAGTCGGCCGCGGTGGTCTAGCGGTTCTGGCGCTGCAGTCCGGAACCGCGTGACTGCTACGGTCGCAGGTTCGAATCCTGCCTCGGGCATGGGTGTGTGTGATGTCCTTAGGTTAGTTAGGTTTAAGTAGTTCTAAGTCCTAGGGGACTTATGACCTAAGATGTTGAGTCCCATAGTGCTCAGAGCCATTTGAACCATTTTTTTTTCTTAAGCTAAAATAAACAGAATCTACTCTTGCTAATACCCCAGATCATGTTAATATAACAACAGAAATACGTCAACAGTTCATCTGAAGGTTTGTTATTAATTTAAAGGTCCTAGTCATACAGATAGCTGTATCTCAATGCAGATACAATAACTCTGTATCATTGATTCCTGGGTATTCATCTTAATGCCAATAATGATAAAAAATTGCTATAAATTGCCTGTAATATGCGTAGTATACAAATAGAAATAAGATATCAGATGACCTTAAATTTGTTCTTGTAGTAATTTATTTATTTATTTTGTTTCGTGCCCTCATGTTATCTAGGCAGTCTGATTAAAATATTTGCCCTTATATCGACTTTAATACATATAAAGAAGTACAAATTACATCTCTGTGCAGTGTAGGCCAATGCGATATCATTCTGTCAAGATCCTTGTTACAAGCAACAGTTGTAAAGCGCATGCTGGATGCTGGTAAAGTCTCTCTGTCAGAGTGTAAATTAATATAGGGTGTGTGGAAGTGTGTGTAGTGTTGTGATAGATGGCGCTGTAATAGTCACAAACGTATAAGTACGTGGTATCACGTGACATTCCGCCAGTGCGGACGGTATCTGCTTCGTGATACATTACACGTGTTAAAATGGACCGTTTATTAATTGCGGGAAAGGTCGGTATCGTGTTGATGTATGGCTATTGTGATCAAAATGCCCAACGGGCGTGTGATATGTATGCTGCTCGGTATCCTGGACGACATCATCCAAGTGTCCGGACTGTTCGCCGGATAGTTACGTTATTTAAGGAAACACGAAGTGTTCAGCCACATGTGAAACGTCAACCACGACCTGCAACAAATGATTATGCCCAATTAGGTGTTTTAGCTGCTGCCGCGGCTAATCCGCACATTAGTAGCAGACAAATTGCGCGAGAATCGGGAATCTCAAAAACGTCGGTGTTGAGAATACACCAACATCGATTGCACCCGTACCATATTTCTATGCACCAGGAATTGCATGGCGACGACTTTGAACGTCGTGTACAGTTCTGCCACTGGGCACAAGAGAAATTACGGGACGATGACAGAATTTTTGCACGCGCTCTATTTAGCGATGAAGCGTCATTCACCAACAGCGGTGACGCAAACCGGCATAATATGCACTATTGGGCAACGGAAAATCCACGATGGCTGCGACAAGTGGAACATCAGTGACCTTGGCGGGTTAATGTATGGTGCGGCATTATGGGAGGAAGGATAATTGGCCCCCATTTTATCGATGGCAATCTAAATGGTGCAGTGGTGGAATGATTTCCCACGTAATGTTCTACCGATGTTACTACAAGATGTTTCACTGCATGACAGAATGGCGATGTACTTCCAACGTGATGGATGGCCGGCACATAGCTCGCGTGCGGTTGATGCGGTATTGAATAGCTTATTTCATGACTGGTGGATTGGTCGTCTAAGCATCATACCATGGCCAGCACGTTCTCCGGATCTGATGTCCCCGGATTTCTTTCTGTGGGGAAAGTTGAAGGATATTTGCTATCGTGATCCACCGACAACGCCTGACATCATGCGTCAGCGCATTGTCAATGCATGTGCAAACATTACGGAAGGCGAACTACTCGCTGTAGAGGAATATCGTTACACGTATTGCCAAATGCAATGAGGTTGACTGACATCATTTTGAGCATTTATTGCATTAATGTGGTATTTACAGGTAATCGCGCTGTAACGGCATGCGTTCTCAGAAATGATAAGTTCACAAAGGTACATATATCACATTGGAACAACCGAAGTAAAAAGTTCAAACATACCTACCTTCTGTATTTCAATTTAAAAACCTACGTGTTACAAACTGTTCGTCTAAAATTGTGAGCCTTATGTTTGTGACTATTACAGCGGCATCTATCACAAAGCGAGAAAAGTGGTCCAACTAAAACATTCATATTTCTTTACGTATGACACGAATATGTAATACAAAATAGTGGTTCCTATTTAAAAAATAAAAAAAAAACGCAGTTAATATCCGTTTGACCTATGGCAGCGTCATCTAGCGGACCAACCATGGCGCCATCTGGTTTCCCTCTTCAAGCTAGACAAATTTCGTTCTTTGTTGTTTTTTTTTTCTTTCGACGCTTATTTCGTAAGATATTTGGCCCGGTCACGATCAATGGCCCACCCTGCATATATTAACCACCATCATCTGGAAGAAAAATTATAAAACCGTTTGCTTTAGAAATCAATAGCTGATATAATTTTTATTGTTACAGTTTTTTGGTATAGAAAACAACAGATGTTATAATTTTTCTTCCAGTTTATGAGTTTTAAATAGTGAAAACCGGTCAATAATAAATCTAGTATATACATCAGACGGCAAATAAGAATGCTTTTCTATAAATCCAGAGAGAGCGGTGGCCAGACGAGTACGGTAAAGTCATTCTGGAACTCTGCGAACCACTCACGTTCGTTAGGAGCTGCGTGACACGTTGCATTGTGCTGCTGGTAGATGCCATCGTACCATGTGAAAACTGACACCATATAGGGATGGACTTGGTCCAAAAGTATATATGCATTACTAGTGTTGATCCATGATACCTTCCAGAAAGATGGTAAGATCTCCCTGAGAATGCCACGAAAGCCTTCCACAGACCATAGTGCTCCCTCCTCCCGCCTGGACCTTCCGACGACTGCTGCAGGGTGTTTGCTTTCTGTCCGACTGTCCATAAAACGTGATTCCCCTGGAAAGGCTGGCTGTCACCACACGGTGGACGTCCAGTTGCCGCACAGGCAGGCAAATTCCAGCCTTCGTTGCCGATTAGCAGCAGTCAGCATACCTGCACGAGCCAGGGCCGCGCGGGGTTCGCCGAGCGGTCGTAGGCGCTGCAGTCATGGACTGTGCGGCTGATCCCGGCGGAGCTTCGAGTCCTCCCTCGGGCATGGATGTGTGTCCAGAATAAGATTTTCACTCTGCAGGAGAGCTTCTGTAAAGATTGGAAGTTAGGAGACGAGATACTGGCAGGAGTAAAGCTGTGAGGACGGGGCGTGAGTCGTTCTTGGGTGGTTGCCGGCACGGTAGCTCAGCGTGCTCGGTCAGAAGGTTAGCTCCCTCTGTAATATAAAAACAACTGAGTTAATCGATCAACAACGAACTTAAATGGATGTCTTACGACGTCCGCCCCGAGCAGATCCAACGAAAAAAAAAAAAAAGTTGGTAGAGCACTTGCCCGCCAAAGGCAAAGGTCCTGAGTTCGAGTCTCGGATCGGCGCACAGTTTTAATCTGTCAGGAAGTTTCATGGGTGTGTGTGTTCGTTATTAGGATAATTTAGGTTGAGTAGTGTGTAAGCTTAGGAACTGATTGTAACCTCCCCCTCACTTATCGACCTTAATGACAGTGAAAAATTAAACCGCGTGTACCTAATGGAAATTTGGGAAAAAGTAATCGTCACTGAAGTTAATCTGTCGGTAAAGAGGGAGGAAAGGGTTACATCTAATTAAAAGGAAAAGTGCGAATTAAACTGGCGGAAATTAATTTTGAAAAGGGGTAAAGTTAATAAAGAAAGTAAATGTGCGGCCGTTACGTTAACAATCAACTAGCGGTAATTAGATATTTGACATTTGGGGGAAATTACGGTCGCCAGTCCTAAGGACAATTACTATAGTAACTGAAGAAGAAAGGTTATTACACATGTAATTGGCACTAGAAGCGTGGCAACTGAAGGTTGACACGTGTAGTGTGAAAACTGAAAGTTTCTCAGAAGTAATAAATTTCGCTACACTCTGACTTAATTTAGCAAAAGAATTAATAAAACCGGAAAATCGAAAGTTAATTTAGTGACTGAAGTTAATAGTGAGCTTGCTTTCTGAAGCACATCGAAATTCAGTAAAATACATTTAGTCTTGGACTACCTCAACAATCATTTCAAAAGCAACTTGAATCTACGCAAATTAGAAATAATAGATTTAACTTTGAACTTGAATTAAATGATTCTGAACAATTAACAATAGTAAAATTTAGTTCGTACCAAGCTGAGCTGCAGTCACAGGTAAGCTAAAATACCGTAACAAAACTCGCACTCTTAATTTGTGCTTGTGTAATCTAAATATTGTGGCCAGCTATGAATGAATACCTTAACTTAACTTTGAAATTAAAGCAGTGAAATCGAATGATGCTGGCGTTTGAATTTCAACGACACTCGGGTTCATTCCGGAAAAGGAAGGGACCGTGCTTGGTAATGCAATTGGGACAATGAGCAACAAAGGTCATGCTAAGTTGCTGTAATTTTGTGATGCAACAATTTTAAAAGTTTGAAAAGCTGAGGTCTGCCATACAGTTCTAAAACGTTATGTGCTTCCAGTCTTCCTTGTTGGTTGATTGAAGGTTTGAAGCCGTCGATCGAGGAGGTGGCGACAGTCAGTCATTGTCGGCCGTCGCTGTTGCAGAAGCTGGATGTTGGTGCGCCTTCTTCTCGACACGGTCACCAGACGAAACGGGCTCTTGATGTTCGCCAGCTAATGCTTCCCGTCCGCGACGCTATGTCAGAAACTATCATCGCAAGTCGAGCGCAATTACATGCTGCCAAACCCTGAAAGCGCGGCAACTCGTGGGAGCGTCACACAACAAACCCGTTCCACTGCACTCTCCAGCCAGACTCCCTCTGCCCGCGCTCCATGCGGCAGAGTTAACACTACCAAAAATCCTAAACACTTTCGTTCTCCACACGACCTATTGATGTGTTCCTTCGATAGCATAGTTTTCCCTAGGCCAGACCCAGCGTAAAATTACAAATAATATTCACAAAACAAACCAATTATACATTGACATAAATGCATAAACATATACAAATAGTAAAACAATTACAATATACAAAGACACAGAAATGTTATATCTTCAGGTAACAAAATAAGGAAAGAAATTTGCAGTGCAATAGATGGAAATTGAAGGATATCCATTTCCGGCGTTACGCATGCCTCACATTGCCTGAGGATGTTCGTGTAACCTAAACAGACTCAGAAAATGTCCCAAAAAAGAAACAGCGGAAATGCATATGCTCAAAACATTAAAAAAATTTAGCATTCGTCTATTTAACCATAAATCAATTTTTAGACCATAATAATTGAGTGGAGACACTGCTAATCGTATTCCACTCTGTCATCTTGCTCAAACTAAAACAGGTTGACAACATATTAAAATTCACAGAAAACATAGAAAATGATTTAACTATTCCAAAATCATTAAAATTCGTAACACTATCATGCAATGGAATACTATTTACAAAATTAATCAGAGTACGTGGTCATAAAAACAGGTAGATCAAAATACGCAAATTAATAATTAATTACATAGAATACACATTTTTATATAACCTTTTCATAATTAATATTCTCGTCATGAGACTCCACTTAATGCTAAACAAGAAAATAATATACAGCAGATCGACAAAAACATAAATATTGACAACAGAATTCTTTCACATAGACTGTCCGGGAAGACAAACAACTCCGCCTTTCCTACCCGCAAGTACAAAGAATGCCGACAGCGGCACAAGAGCCGACAACGGCACAAGAGCCTACAGCGGCTCCGCCTGGCCAGTATTGTTGCGCCCGCCTGTGCGGCGCGCTTCATCTCACTCGCCTGTGTAACAGCATTTCCAGAACGTCCGTTTCACTGAATTCTTTCGGAAAAACTCACTCCCGAGTAATGTCAAGGAGTCCATTAATACTATCACAGTGGATAATCAACACTGTCCATCATCACACATGTACAAGCCTGAAACTTAAAACATCGCCTAAGTACATCGGCAATGGCTAGTAAAACACATATTCATGAAATCTTACAGCTAGTTACAAAATCATTTTTACATTCCTTAATCTACTGTGACTCAGCTGAAAACTTCAACTAGCAGCTTGGATTTTTCAATTGATTAAATCATTTAATCAAAATTAATTACTTATTAATTACAACTTCTTTAATGTCCTCTTGGTCAGGCAAAAGCATGGCAATCTAGCAAATCGTTTAAATCTTACACTCTATATTTACATACTGTACAAATTACCCATTCTGTGGTATTAATCTATCCTAGGTTGGTACAATATCAAGTCTACAATGTTCCGAATACCTAATAGTTTTCCAGAGCTTGGATACTCTAAGCAATAAGCATTTGTGTGAGGTATACCAATGACTTTATATGGTCCATTATAAACAAACTTAAATTTAGAGATTTCATGGTCTATCTCGCTCGATTTCTCATGAGCTTTTACAAGTACTAAGTCTCTGATTGCAAACTTAGCAAAACGCGCTTTAGCGTCATGACGACGTATGCGACCATCGGTTTTTAGCTTCATTAATTCTGGCAAACGATCTTTTTTCACTTCAATACTCGGTTTGTCTGGAAACACACTCTTATTCCTCATTATTCTTTCATACAGGCCTCGTCTTTGTTCGTGTGTTACGTTTGACACATCGTCTACAATACATTCCAATTCACTTTCTACACTATTGCCAATGCCAAGATTCCTCACGTTACAGTAGTTCAAATTCATACCTACGTCAATGGCATCCGGCAAGTTAACAATGTGTATAGGCTGGTATTGCCTATGCACACTGACTCCTGCCTCGTCAAAACTAACTACTGTTGTTTTGTCTTGTGATGTACATGTCAAAGTTTTGCTTTCGCAATTAATCACTGCACAGTAGTTTAATAGCAAATCTAACCCGATAATTACTTCCGTAGTTAAGTCTGGCACGACGACAAACTCTTGTTCAAATCGTGCCCCACATATCTCGAAGTTGACAAAAATCTGTTTTGTGACTGGTTTACTGGCCTTCCCAGTAGCACCGATAATTTTCACTCCTGTTACTGGCATAACTACGATACCAGGTCTATCTTTCAGTAACTCAAATATTTTCCCAGATACAGCACTCAATTCTGCACCAGTGTCAATCAACACGTTTAGTTGTAGGCCGTGCATACTAACAGACACTACTATCTGTCTACACTTGTCCTCGACTGTTTCTTTATTTTCCCTCAGTAAATCCTCGTCTATATCCAGGTCATTCCAGAAAAAACCATCCGGCTTTGATCCTAAATCCGGCTTATCTGGCGGCCTTTTCAGCCTCTGTTCACATACAGTTTTAATTTCAACACGTTTGTCCTGAGGCTTAGTCTGTAGCTTCGCCTCCAATACCGAAACCTTTTCCTGTAACTCGTCAACTAGTGAGTGTTGCTTTGCTATCAATTAATTAATTGTCACCTTCGTTGATTCCTCTTTGGTCAGATTGATCTCATCTGCCAATCTACCTGGAGGAATGTGCCCAGTAGTATCTGCAGTTACTTCCTCTAGATATGCGCAACTCACACTGCTATCGTCTGACCGTATAATGTCAGCTCTAACCTCATACACGCTGTAATTTTTTTGTGCTTTTCTACCAATCGTGTCCGACTATCACTAAAATTTTCGCAATCTTTCTCCTTAATACTCTCGCAATGTTTAAACTGGAGGTTTGCGTCGGTTGGGTCGGCTACTTCTACCACTTATAACTTTCGGTAAAGTTTGCCGGTTAGGGCCAGAACGTTCCGTTACTACTTCAACGTCCAACTCCTGCGGGACGAAACACGACGAATCTTGCTCGTGCTCCCCATTAACATCAACTATTTCTAGTAAAGTCTGCTGGTTAGGGCCAGAACTTTCTATCACTTCACAAATACTATCTTCCTGTGGGACGAGACACGGCAAATCCTGCCCGCGCTCCCCATAAACACTTCTCCCGTACAGGCCCCTATAATCTCTTAGTTCGTCGTATAAGCGACCGAACTGCCTTAACCAGACCTCATCCCTCTCTGCATCCCCTCGCTCAATGACGAACGTGTTATCCGACATCTGATCTTCTCTCAACAATTGCGAATCATTCTTAAACTCAATCTTCATTTCCGCTGTGGGTGTTCCAGCTGCCACTTTATAATCGTTTTCCGGAACACTACTTAAATTGTTCTCACTGACAGTGAATGTATTTTCTACCGCCGTGTCTACAGCTGATCTACTACTTGTGGGCGCACTCCTTTTCCTAACACTGGCACACTCTCCCGCCGTTGAATATTCCATACGGAATTTTCATAACGACGACACCTGGGTTTTCTCCTGTTATTGGGCCTCCAAAATTTCTCCACGCCCGGTGGGCCCCTCAACGGCGCGGCTAATGGTTTCCCTGTCTCATCCCAGCAGATCTGCTCCCCGGATGCTGCTGAGGCGGCTTATCGCACCCTCTGGCGTTATTACTATTCTGTGAAGCCCGTATCACGTTAGTATGATACTAGTTTCCGTCATTCCTGTTATTATTTGCATTGTACCGATTGTCATTACGGCCCGAACCACTATTGTTATTGCTGCCAAGATTGCGGTATGCATTATTGCCATAGTTATCATTGTTGTGGTTGCTGTGGTACCCGTTGTTGTTACTACGGCCTCTACCAGTATCGCGATTATTGCGCCAATTGTCCTCGTCCTCGACTCTTTCCAGGAAATCATTGTTTGTCCTGTAATTGCTTCCTACGTAGCGTTTTGTATCATCTGGAAGCTTCTTGTAGAGTTCCCAGACTATTTCGGATTCCGTGCGGCGATCACGAAAATATTCCAACTTGCGGATCCAGCCCTCACAAAACTCCTTCATCGAGCCGCGCGAATTCGCATCGAAAGGCCTCGATACGACAAATTCGTGCCAGACACTTTGCTGTTTTTGCTCTGACCAGTATTCAGCCAGAAACAAATTTTTAAACTCGTCAAAAGTCAGGTTGGTAATGTTGAGGTTTAAGCCCCAACGCTTGGCATCACCAGCCAACACATCAATAACCGCATTAATTTTTCTCTCATTAGTCCATGATCTGGGTAAAACTCTTTCACAATTTTTAATGAAATCCGTCGGGTGTATACCGCCTTTTTTCAAGGGGTCGAACCGCTCCTCTTTCGTCAACAATTCCGAACTATGTGCACAGATTAGCACATACCTCTGTTTTTCGTCAAGTTTCTTTTCTAATTCCGACACTCTCGTAATTACTTGGCAAGTGGTTGTCGCAAGCGTTTCTACTTCCCTTTTTTTTTCTTCGCAGGTATTAGCCTGCTTCGTCACTTTGGTATCTACTTCGGATACAAAGGCCTTTAAAGTTTCCACCTTCTTTTGATCCTCTTTTTTCACTAATTGAATTTGTTCCGTCACCTTATTCTCGATGATCGGAGCAACTGCTTCTCCTGCACTTTTCTCGATTCTGCTAATTCCGGAATAAAAACGAATACTTATGCTCGCAACTTCCGCCTGAACACCTATCATTTCCTGTTTAAGATTACCGACCTCGGTATTAATCACAACAATATCTTCTTTGATTTTATCAACTATTGTGTTAACAACTCCAACATTGTTGTTAACAACATTAATAGCTTTGTTCTGACTGTCTAGCTTCCGTTCAATTTTTTCAGACTGACTCGTGATTTAGTTAATCAAAACATTCAATAAATCAGTTAAATTCCCGGAAACTACCGGTTTTACTTCTGTAGCGGCTTCCTCTTTAATTGTCCCCCCGTATTCGTCATCAAGGGATTCACATTTGATTTTCACGTCCGATTCCGTAACATTTACTAAAGTTTGGAATTCCATTTCTGCTCTTTGTTGCGTTTCGGCGGTCGCGTCTTTCATGCTAGCCGCCTGCCCCTGAACAATGGGTACCGCGGTGCGCGTTTCCCACTGTTCGACCGATTGTTCCGTATCCAAGTCTACCAAGTTTTGGCAATTGTTGCCTTCTCTCATTTTAATAATTTTCAACATAAATGCCAAATCTCAAATCTAATTAGGATTCCTCACACTAATATTCTCGCTGACATATCGACCATTTCGTAACCAGTACTTTGTTACGAGATTTGCACAATGTAAAATTCGTGTCCAGAAAACCTCAAATCCGAAGATTGCAGGTTCGAGTCCGGTCACGGTCGCCACGTGTAACCTCCCCCTCACTTATCGACCTTAATGACAGTGAAAAATTAAACCGCGTGTACCTAATGGAAATTTGGGAAAAAGTAATCGTCACTGAAGTTAATCTGTTGGTAAAGAGGGAGGAAAGGGTTACATCTGAATGAAAGGAAAAATGCAAATTAAACTGGTGGAAATTAATTTTGAAAAGGGGTAAAGTTAATAAAGAAAGTAAATGTGCGGCCGTTACGTTAACAATCAACTAGCGGTAATTAGATATTTGACATTTGGGGGAAATTACAGTCGCCAGTCCTAAGGACAATTACTATAGTAACTGAAAAAGAAAGATTATTACACATGTAATTGGCACTAGAAGCGTGGCAACTGAAGGTTGACACGTGTAGTGCGAAAACTGAAAGTTTCTCAGAAGTTATAAATTTCGCTACACTCTGACTTAATTTAGCAAAAGAATTAATAAAACCGGAAAATCGAAAGTTAATTTAGTGACTGAAGTTAATAGTGAGCTTGCTTTCTGAAGCACATCGAAATTCAGTAAAATACGGTTAGTCTTGGACTACCTCAACAATCATTTCAAAAGCTGCTTGAATCTACGCAAATTAGAAATAATAGATTTAACTTTGAACTTGAATTAAATGATTCTGAACAATTAACAATAGTAAAATTTAGTACGTACCAAGCTGAGCTGCAGTCATAGGTAAGCTAAAATATCGTAACAAAACTCGCACTCTTAATTTGTGCTTGTGTAATCTAAATATTGTGGCCAGCTATGAATGAATACCTTAACTTAACTTTGAAATTAAAGCAGTGAAATCGAATGATGCTGGCGTTTGAATTTCAACGACACTCGGGTTCATTCCGGAAAAGGAAGGGCCCGTGCTTGGTAATGCAATTGGGACAATGAGCAACAAAGGTTCATGCTAAGTTGCTGTAATTTTGTGATGCAACAATTTTAAAAGTTTGAAAAGCTGAGGTCTGCCATACAGTTCTAAAACTTTACGTGCTTCCAGTCTTCCTTGTTGGTTGATTGAAGGTTTGAAGCCGTCGATCGAGGAGGTGGCGACAGTCACTCATTGTCGGCCGTCGCTGTTGCAGAAGCTGGATGTTGGCGCGCCTTCTTCTCGACACGGTCACCAGACGAAACGGGCTCTTGATGTTCGCCAGCTAATGCTTCCCGTCCGCGACGCTATGTCAGAAACTATCATCGCAAGTCGAGCGCAATTACATGCTGCCAAACCCTGAAAGCGCGGCAACTCGCGGGAGCGTCACACAACAAAACCGCTCCACTGCACTCTCCAGCCAGACTCCCTCTGCCCGCGCTCCACGCGGCAGAGTTAACACTACCAAAAATCCTAAACACTTTCGTTCTCCACAAAACCTATTGATGTATTCCTTCGATAGCATAGTTTTCCCTAGGCCAGACCCAGCGTAAAATTACAAATAATATTTACAAAACAAACCAATTATACATCGACATAAATGCATAAACAGATACAAATAGTGAAACAATTACAATATACAAAGACACAGAAATGTTATATCTTCAGGTAACAAAATAAGGAAAGAAATTTGCAGTGCAATAGATGGAAATTGAAGGTTATGCATGTCCGGTGTTACATGATGACCTTAGCAGTTATGTCCCATAAGATTTCACTCAGATTTGAACTTTTTCTTTTGTTTTTTTTGTTTTTTTTTTAGGCAGGTGCCTGCTGCAGAAGCTCTTACACAACAACGGTCGTTAAAGAGAGACTGTTGACACCCCTTCGGTTCATTTAGTCGATCAGTTGCTCAACAGTTGTAAGTCTATTCGACCGTACACATCTCTGCAGCCGTCGTTCTCACCTGTCATTTATGACCGTGACGCACCAGCGTTGCCTCGGCCTCAGTTTCGGACAGCGTTTTGGTAGGCACAGTGTACTTTACCCAAAGCGGGGCGCAAACTGTTTGGCTGTTTCGGAGATGCATCCACCCTTGGCCGGAAAGGCAGTGATCATGCCATATTGAACGTCAGATCGAAAGGTATGTGCTAAGGTCTGATCAGGTTAGATCCAGAAAATAAAGTCGGTAGTTGCCAACCGCAAGGTGGAACGAGTATAATATCTTTGAGTAGGAGGATCTTTGATGGTTAAGAGATCCGGGCGCGTGCAGTAAAAAACCGTAGAGTCGCACGTAGGTGCCCGGAGGGAGCAGATCTGTGCGGACAGCTTTAAGGTAGGACGCGCGCTCGCTGTGTAGTTACCCTAAGAAAATTTTAGCACATAATTGAGAAAGGATATACAATGATTTCAAAATGGTTTTTGTCAGATAATGTTCAGAATTAGGCTTTGTATCTCCAAGGTTCGACACAGTAGGCGTTTTGTAAAATTTTTTGTAAGATTGATTCGTGCTACAAAAATGTTGGAAATGTTAGGTTTTGTGTATGAATGAAAATTTTAACAATATACAGGGTGCGTCAAAAAAATGTATACACACTTTGAAGCGTCATAAAAAATTTATTTCCCGGTCTACAATGTTAAATTTCTGGAAATGGAAAGCTTAAAGTCCAATTAGTAAAGTAAATATACTTTTCAAATGAAATTAGTGTTCAAACTCGTGGCCTTCAGCATTAATACATTTCTGAGTACGAGTAACCACTGATTCCGTACATTGTACCAAAGTGTCCAATGAGATTGCTGCGCACACCGCCTGAATCTCATTCCAAAGTGTGTCCAGGTTACGTGGTTTACGTCTGTACACCTCATCTTTTACTGTGCCCCATAAGAAGAAATCCAGCGGCGTGAGGTCTGGAGAGCGTGCAGGAAACTCGATTGGTCCCCTGCGTCCTATCCACTGGCCTGGCACATTGTGATCTAGGTATGCTCGTACGTCCCTATGATAGTGCGGCGGGGCGCCAACTTGTAGGAGATAAAACTCATCATTACCGTATAATGCACGAATGGCAGGGAATATGGAGTCAGAAAGCGTTGTTAGGTACGTTTCTCCAGTAGCAGTACCTTCAAAGCTGAAAGGCCCAATGAGTCCCCTTGCAGACAAACCAGACCACACATTTACACCAGGCAAATTCACAGCCTTTTCAACTGTAATGTGAGGATTATCTTCAGCTCAGTACACACAATTGTGCCTATTGACAGTTCCATTGAGTTTGAATTGGGCTTCATCTGACCAAATTATGCTACCCATAAATCCCGGTTCACGTCTCACCATCTCCTGAACCGAATCACAAAATTCTAACCTTCGATCTGGATCGTCGTCACCATTGAAGAAATATAACATTACTTTCTCACATATATTTAACCTTGTATAACTGGAAATAAATTGTCTATGCCAATTCAAAGTGTGTATACATTTTTTGATGCACCCTGTATATATATTGAGATAAACATTGTGTTTAAATCTAACAGCCTGAATCATAATCCACATCCTTTGCTTGTATTGAATATGGAAATGAGTAGTAAAGTAAAGTTACCCACCAATGAAAGAACGTTAAGAAAATGAGACCTCTATGCAATATGTATGTGCAGTTCATTGTTTGAAATCGATTTTGGTGTAACTAACGTTATCAGAGCAAAGTTATTTCAAATAACTAATTTTATGTCATTGCACAACTGACATTATTCAAGTAAAGATATAATTTCATTAAGTAGATATCAGGGCCAAAAGTTAATTTTCCAGTACCATCTTAATGCCATTGCACGAACGGCAATATTCTCTTAAACTTGGTTGCTCAGTCAAATACATGTTGCATTTCTGGCAAGATGGAGGAGTGCAAGAAAGAACTTCACAGACGCATTCAGATGCAGGTTTGCTGAAAAATTAATTTAGAAGAATCTTATCATTAATACTTCCACAAATAAAAAAGGATACAATTTTGGTTAGATACTTTCAAGATAAATCGCTCTGTTTCTCCATTACGCCAACGACTGCACTGTTTTCCGCCTTCTCTCCGGCACGCTTTCTACACTAAAGCGCCAAAGAAACTAGTACAGGCATGCGTATTCAAATACAGAGATATGTAAACAGGCAGAATATGGCGCTGCGGTCGGCAACGCCTATATAAGACAACAAGTGTCTGGCGCAGTTGTTAGATCGGTTACTGCTGCTACAATGGCGGGTTATCAAGATGTAAGTGAGTTTGAACGTGGTGTTATAGTCGGTGCACGGGCGATGGGACACAGCATCTCCGAAGTAGCGATGAAGTGGGGATTTTCCCGTATGACTATCTGACGAGTGTACCGTCAACAATGGAGAGATACCGACAGACTTCTAGAAATACATTATTCATCCTGTACCAAAGAAGGCAGCAGCTAGAATATGTTCAGCAGATCAAAGCGGGCCGAAGGGCGCCATTAATTTGACGCAGGCTGTGAAGGTGACACCAACGCCAGGTAGGACAGCGTTTGGCGATGACTGTTGTGTGCATTGGACAGGATGAAAGGACATCCGTCGCGAGCCAACACAATGCTGACAACAGGAACGCACGACATGACAGGTGCTCCCACGTTCCTAAAGCGTTTCTCTGCGGTGAGGACTTCGTAAAGTACAGTACAGGTCCCGGAAGTTGGGCAACAATGCGCGTTGGGCGGGGAATGAAGAGTAGACGGCGCCAGTCTTCCGGTAGGAGAGCAATAGACGGGTTGACACTATGCAGGTTCTGTGAAAGCTACAGGGATTTATGGCTCTATGCTCTCGGCAGAACATGACAGGCAAGGTATGAGAATTCTGTAAGTGTGAGACTGCAGCTTCCTCGTCCAAAAATACCTGTAGCTGGGCCCTCATATATACAAAGTAGACAGGAATCTTTGGAAGGTCGTAGGAAACAACATGGTAACGCGCTCCTTTGAGGCACTGTCAGGACAGAGCCAAAGCAACGTTCTCTTCTTTAGCTGTATGCGTCTGGGCGAGAAGACGCGGGAATATTTCATTGGCCAGCCTATTCTGAGAAAATAGTTTTACAAAATTTTTGAGAAGTGGGAGGACGCTGCACGATATTTGAGTCTTGTGATTGGATGATTGCTCATGAGAGGCTAGGATTGTCTCTCGAAGAAGGTGCGAATGTTGCGAGGGAAGACACGAGGAACTGAAGAGGTCTCTTCGCCAGTTGCCACTGAGACAAGCACTTCAAATTCTGTTGGCAGAATTCGGTGTGAGAAGTAGTCATATCACTTTGCAGCTCCAACTGGAGCATGAAGTAAAGTTTGTGTTAGTGACATTTTCGGGATTCATAGCAATCGTCCTCAGCGGCCGACGACAGCGGTACTGGCGGACAACACAACGATGCTGTTAAAGAAAAAGAAAGAAAGTAAGATCAGCAATCGGCTTCGGCGTGTGTAGGTCGCAGTGTGTTCAGTAAACGTTATGGTATTAATGAATAGGAGGATGACGCCCTTCCGGCTTGCTTAATTTTACAAACTCAAATTTTGCCAATAATTATCGTCAGATCAGTGTACTAATAATTCACGTCTTGAATCTCCGCCGACCTTAGTTACTTGTAACCGTTTCACGTTCTTCTGATAATTTGTCAATGAATAGGATGTTATTAAACATGTTCGTGCATTTTCCAAGATGCAACTGCAGGCGGGTGTTAAGTGACTGTGTGCAACGGAAAATAATAAACGCTAAAATGAAGATTAGCTCTGTCTGACTACCCCCTGAAGCAGATCTTAGGATCTCTTGGTGCTCTTTAACATTTAAATTCCAACCTAAACAGAAATGAATGATTAAGGGAACTAATTATACTAAATAATAAACGTTGTTGCTGCTTATACATTTATATTAAAAACAATCTTTATTACAAATGTTTACGTTTCCTAACTAAAATTACTGATCCATTGAACAACTCTGTCCTTTTATTATGACTACGCGATCTAATATAAATAACGCGAAATGACTGATATCATCTATGTACCAAACACAAGAAGACACTACTTTTAAAGATTATCTACAATGGAGTGCAACTTCAGTGGAAATAAATCCTACGTGATCACAGCTGTTTAGCCTGATAGCCCCTAATAAGCCAAAGCAATTAGCAATATCACCGTATGCACTGCGTCCGGTGCGTCGGAGTGATGGTTCTCGTACACGTCTGCGACGATGGAAGAACTCCAGCCACAAAATAAACACCTTCAAGGAGTAGGACGACTGAAGGCGGTCCTCTGACTACTATACTCTAATACAGTCTTCTCCTCTCTGTGTTCTACAGATGAGAAACGCGAACTCCCAGCCACAAGGGTGGAGTTCAGATAACGTCTCAACGTAAGTATAGGCAGAAGAAGTGCTCTCAATCACTGAACGCTGCGTACTCAGCGACGACTTCCAACCCGGAGGTGAAGTCCAGAATCGTATAGGTTCTCAACAGTATAGTGCCTAACCGTTCTAACTATAAAATCTCGTAAGAGCAAAGACAGAAAGGCCGTCCGCACCAACTGAGCGACCGCCACACACGGGAGCTCAAAACGGAAGACCCTGTCTCTCCAGCGCTGGCTTCCGACCAAGGCTCGGCTCCGCACCCTCGTAATTCCGAAAACGAATCTTATTCCCGAAACCACGGAATGTTCTCCCTCTCTATTGATTCTTCCGAATGCCGACCAATCATATTTTAGTCTGTATGTCGTCCAGCGCGGAAAGTTTGCGTGGAAAATCCTATACTCGTACAATGGTATGCTTCTGAGTAAAAATCCTTGGAAATAACCCAGCCTGCGTGATTTCCAAGGTGCCGCTTCTACCTCACTCTCACCTGAGTCCAAGATTTTCAGCGTTTTCGAAGTATAATCCTTCCGGTTCGGCTACAAGAATGGCCGGTCACGACTCTATTGTGCTCCAGCGCTTAGGTGCTACGACGTCCGTCCTGGTATTTCCTGTGTTTAAGAGGTCCAACACACCTGTGTGGGCCTCTCACCCAGGGCTTCAGTTCCGCCAGCCGTTTCATTTCCACTGGCGTTCCAACCTCTACTAGTATAGGCAATCATTCATTACGCCCTTTTTATAGCAAAGACACTCCGTCACCTTTCATGCAATAGGCGTTAACAATTATTTACAGGAGGTACGTGACAATGTCAGTCTCCTTTATATATACACATATACGATGTACAACCTATCACATGGTACCTAACTGTGTTTGTAGATCACGGCAAAGTATATGGATGCGTGCTTGTAAGGTGCGTAATAATAGCTACTTTACAATTTCAGTGCAACTATGCACTAGTGCGAGTATAAAAAACAATTTAACTTATGGTAACTTTGACTTTCATTATATTCGTATCTCAACTGATCATGAAATTAAATTACAGTGTCACTATTCCACCAGACTTTTGAAGTCTGCAGAACAATAATCTAGCACTGATAAAAATCCTTGCGCAACAAATGATAGTTTACAGTCTTCATTTGGCATCTACGCGCCGATATAGGTTAATTACCTAGAGGCATAGGCGGTGGGGTACTGCAAACTGATCTTGAATAGCAGATACGTGTACGATATCCGATGCTTCTATGCCATATTGAATGTGTGATAGTGGCCATCGGATGGTGACGCGCAGACCTCTCGGCAACTCACATGTTTTAGGTGAGTGAGAGAAGTCCAGAATAGCTGCCTATCGGCATCTCTATCAACCGACATCAACAACACAAACCTTACGCGGTCTCCCGTTACCTTTTTGAAAAGCACGTCACACTGGACTCGAAGAAATGGCACAGCGATGGGTCTTAATACGTCTAAAATGTAGTGGCTGACGCACACATAAACTGCTGCGTGAACTAGTGATGATCGTCTTGTGCATCCAGTGACACTCCTCATCATCATGGCCGTGTGGCTGGCCAATATGATGATGAACGTAGCTGGCAACGTTCGTTCTTCTCAGAGCCTCCTCATTACACTGGGCACAACACGGTCTTCTCACAAAAAGAACCAACACTGAACTGCAATTTCTGAATGTAGGTGGCGTTATTCCAACGTATTCTATGCGTTTGCACTGAATTGCTAATAATTTGGTTATCCAAGCATGTAGTACACCTCCAGGCTATTTGACTCTAGTTTCATGCCTCCTGCTTCACGGTGTTGCGCTTTTGATGCGAAGCATTGTACAGTCCTCAATCTACCTTACGTTGCGTGTGCGGAAATTATACTTGCGGAATTTCAAGCGTGAAGCTCTCAGTGGGTACACAACGTCTGTCTTTCAGAGTCTGTGAAGCATTTCCATAATGAAGAAAGTGTCCCTCTTCGCTCAATTTTCTGTGTCTATTAATCCACCTGTGTGTGGGTCCCAGGCTGACAGCTAATTCTCAAGAATCGATTCTACGAGATTTTCGTAGGGCGCTTCTTTCGTTCATGAATTACGTTTTATTAAAATTCTTCCAATGGATCCCTGCCCGGTCTCTGCTTTCGTACAGCTTGTTCTACATGGCCGTTCCACTCCAGGTTGCTCTAGATGGTTACTCCTACGTATTTTACGACCTTTATACTTCCATTGATTTATCGCCAATAGTGTAATCTAACAGTTGTGGATCTCTTCGCCAATTTATCCGCAGTGCCTTAATTTCATACACTGAAGACAAACTGCCAGCCTCACGACTGATCTTCGATCGTCGCAGGTCTTTCCGTATTTCAAAAAATAACTCTGAGCACTATGGGACTTAACATCTGAGGTCATCAGTCCCCTAGAACTTAGAACTACTTAAACCTAACTAACGTAAGGACATCACACACATTCATGCGTGAGGCAGGATTCGAACCTGCGACCGTAGCGGTCGCGCGGTTCCGGACTGAAGCGCCTAGAACCACTCGACCGCACAGGCCGGCCTTTCTGTATTTCACTACTGACATCTCATAGCGGTGACGGGAGCTCATCGTGATGTAAGTAATGCGATTACAACCAATGCAGACATTGTACGCGAATCATGTGTGTGTGTGTGTGTGTGTGTGTGTGTGTGTGTGTGTGTGTGACTGATTCAATACGTATCGGAGGCTGCCTGAGGTGGTACAAATAAAAGAAAAAACACGCGTGACGTACATCTTTACCTCGTGTTACAATACCCCTCTTGTGAAGCTTAGTACTCACTGTGATGCTTCGTTGGGAATCTTTGCCGTAACTTTTCCTCGTGGACCGTTTATAACAGACTTCTTCGCTGTGCCACGCAAACAACTGTGTTCATGTCCAGGCTTTTTCAAGGAAAGCAGAAAGCCGAAAGTTGAATCATACCTCGCACCGCTGGAACAACGTACTGTACGTAAACGAAGTAAAGGTACTAAACCAGTTTTTCGGAGCCGGCCACGGTGGCCGAGCGGTTCTAGGCGCTTCAGCCCGGAGCCGCGCGACTGCTACGGTCTCAGGTTCGAATCCTGCCTCGGGCATGGATGTGTGTGATGTCCTTAGGTTAGTTAGGTTTAAGTAGTTCTAAGTTCTAGGGGACTGATGACTTCAGTTGTTAAGTCCCATAGTGCTCAGAGCCTATGGACCATTTTGAACCAGTTTTTCAAAAAACGTTTTACTTGCAGCATAAAAAGTAAGACATATTTTGGATTCGCATGTTTCTTTCGCTATACAATTCTTCTCAAACGAATTGTAAGTCTCACATCACAGTCTGATGATGAGGTGGCTATCTTTTCGTTATTGGGCATATTTATTACGATACTTCAAAGATCAGTAACTCACTATCCGGTTTTCAAAGAATTTGCAGTGAATTAAAAGTGAGAATTGCGATTCCTAATCTGAGGGAAGCAGAAGCCGACAGTCTGAAACGGTCGTCATATTTCGAAATGCGTATCTCCACATTTGAGACGTGAATAGTAGTTGTAAAATACGAAGTGAGAAAAGTGACCCAGCTGGAATTCAATCCCACAATTTTTCGGTTTCAAGCCACACGCTCTATCGCTAGACCACCACGCCAAAATGGCGACTACATCCCGCTTGCTGCATTTTTCAGTCACTAGTGTTCTCTCGAGTTATGACACCTGTTCGCAAGGTGGTAGTGGCGTAGCTTTAGTCAACTAACTTCAAGATACAAATGGGTTACAGACAATTGTTTTGGGCACTGGTTTATATCAATGGGGTAAGTTGAAGATTTGTGCCAGACTAAGATCCGAACCGGGGTCCCTGGGTCCCTTGCTTCCTTATCAGATGTTATGACTCTTACGCCATCTGGGAACTGTGATCACCGCAACTGCACCGACTACCCAAGCACGCCTCCCGTCACTGTCGAATTTTCAACTTCTACTACACACTCCTGATTAAGTGGTCATTATTCATGGCATCTCACCGATTCCCATAAGAGTTCAAGCATAGTTTGCATCTGCACTGAAGGAATTATTGCCCATTATCACCATCTTTATGTATACAGGGTGGTCCACTGATCTTGACCAGGCCAAATATCTCACGAAACAAGCGTCAAACGAAAAAACTACAAAGAACGAAACTCGTATAGCTTGAAGGGGAAACCAGATAGCGCTGTAATAGTCACAGACATATGGGTCACAATTTTAGACGAACAGTTGTAACAGGTATGTTTTTTAAACCAAAAGACAGAACGTAGGTAAGTTTGAACATTTTATTTCGGTTGTTCCAATGTGATACATGTACCTTTGTGAAATTATCATTTCTGAGAACGCATGCTGTTACAGCGTGATTACCTGTAAATACCACATTAATGCAATAAATGCTGAAAATGATGTCCATCAACCTCAATGCATTTGGCAACACGTGTAACGACATTCCTCTCAACAGCGAGTTGTTCGCCTTCCGTAATGTTCGCACATGCATTGACAATGCGCTGATGCATGTTGTCAGGCGTTGTCGGTGGATCACGATAGCAAATATCCTTCAAATTTCCCCACAAAACGAAATCCGGGAACATCAGATCCCGTGAACGTGCGGGCCATGATATGGCGCTTCAGAGACCAGTCCACCTGTCATGAAATATGCTATTCAATACCGCTTCAACCACACGCAGGCTATGTGCCAGACATCCATCATGTTGGAAGTACATCACCATTGTGTCATGCAGTGAAACAACTTGTAGTAACATCGGTAGAACATTACGTAGGAAATCGGCATACATTGCACCATTTAGATTGCCATCGATAATATGGGGACCAATTATCCTTCCTCCCATAATGTCGCACCATATATTAACCTGGCAAGGTCACTGATGTTCCACTTGTTGCAGCCATCGTGGATTTTCCGTTGTCCAATAGTGCATATTATGCCGGTTTACCTTACCGCTGTTGGTGAATGACGCTTCGACGCTAAATAGAACGCGTGCAAAAAATCTGTCATCGTCCCGTAATTTCTCTTGTCCACCGTGGCAGAACTTGAAACGTCCCCTTAGAAAAATTATTGAATTACTGTGCTGATAAACCTCTTACATTATTTGATTTTCAAACAGCTGAGCAAAACTGAACGTACTCAGACATTTCGCTCTTTGCCTATTCTGATCAACACTAAACTGACACATAATATTTTTAGCGCAGCGCAATCTGACTTTCAATAATCCCTACAAAAGAATGGCCCTGACTGATATTGACCTATACCTTTCACAAATCACTTGCCTCACAAAAATCTTCGTTACTTGAACTACTGCAATACAGCGAGCGCCACTACTGCCAGCTAAATAAAAGGTTCAAACTACTGAAGGCACTAACTACTGATAGGCATAGTTAGCAAATGAAAGATTTTGATAGAGAACAAACAATGTATTTACCTTAATAGTGTTCAAAAGTCATAATATATATATAGCAGTTCATGACATCCATTCTTACAAATGTACTGTTTCTGATGGACATACGTCCAAATCATCCACTCTCAAAAATCCGCCATCTTACTTCCCCACATAACTGCGCAACGCTACGTGCTGTTAACAGCCAACTGCCCAACACTACAATGGCGAGTATTACAACAATGCTAACCAGCCACAAACTGCACACAGCACAGCCAGTGATTTTCATACAGAGCGCTTCGTGGCGTAACCAATAAGAAAACATAAACAGCCTACTTACATAGCCCTCATGCTCCCCACAAAAAATTTTACAAGTTGTTTTGGGCACTGGCCAATACACATTTGTTAAAATTTTTCACAATTACAATAACAAAGAAATCAAATGTCGTAGTTATCGTCCTCTGTAAGCACAGTTCTGCTGAAATCAATGTACTCACCGCATCATAAACAAAAGTGAAATGCTTTGCGTATAGATATCGTAGTTATTATGCTTATTGCCGTGATGAAGAAAGTACTGTACTGTAACGTATTGTTGTGCTACGGAAAAGGCTGTCTCATTATAGCTATACCACAAAAGTTACTACTAATACATGTTTTACTTTCCAGAATAATACATAAAAACTGTGCAGATATAAAACAGATACACCATAAAAGCAACAATGTAAATTGTGTCACACGTTAGTAGCGTCATGACATAATCGTGTAGCTTTCAAAGACACCAAATACTAAGTCATCTTTAATCTCACAGAATGTACTTCAAATAAAGATTGTCTTTTCAGCTAAACCAAAATGTTGCATTAAAATCTCATTAGCAGTATATGTTCTAAGTATGTAAGCCTTATAGTCGTTATGTAAGCGTGCAAATAACAAGCAAGAATGTACACACACAATAACACCGTGTCCCATGTTCACTATAACAATGCATTCGTAATTTCTGTTTAAATAAGTTCTCTTGGTTCTTGACTGGATATTTAACATCAAACATTGTTGCATGTTAACAGATTCTAAGTCTGACAAAGCATACTAGCAATATAAAGTGAAAAATTTTATAGCAAAGACTAAGTTAAAAAAACAGATTATCTCTCAATGAACGGTTTTACATGTGAAACGTGGTGCAATCTTTTACCCTTTCTACTGCGCAGTGTGTCAGCTTCAAACCAATTATCATGTTGTATACATCAGTAAGGAATGCTAAAATTTTTCTCCATGTTAGCATCTATGTTATTTTTCTCTGAGCCGGCCGGCACACGTGGCTGCCTGCGGTGAGAGTCATTGTCTGTCTTTTTGCTGATGCGCGCAACGTTAGGATTAGGAGACCTAACATCTACAAATTCACCTTGTCGAGAGGGCCCTGCCCTGTTTGAATCCTGCCAGTTCTGATGCCATTCAGGTCTGTCGGCACGATCATATCGTCTGTCGTCATGTCGGTATATTCCATAGTTTCTTTCTTGTCGGCCACGTGGTGGACAATTTATCACTGAATTGTAACTGCGTGATGGACCGTTACGTCTGACGTTATTCTGTCTCCCTTGATAATAATTATTTTGGTTCCCATATTGTCTGTTTCTATGGTTGTCTCGGTGATAGTCACTACTACGGAAATGCGATCTTTCTCTGTAACTATTACTACTCTGACAACGGTTGTCATATGGGTGGTGTCTGTTTTGGTCACGATTTACGTTGTAAGAATGGCCTTGTCGTGTCCATTTATTATCTCTGTCATCGCAGAATTGTGACGGATGTGACCTGTAATTGTTGTGCTCCTCTTTTCGCGTTCCGCGATTGTTAGTGTCAATTTCCAATTATAGTAACAGTCCCTGAAAAGCTTCAATGTCGTCTTTGCAACGTCCTGCCAAAATAATATGTCGTAAATGTTCAGGAAATTTGATTAAGCAAATGCGGATGAGTTCTGAGGGGCTGTAAGGGTTTGACAGGTACTGATTCTTGTGCAACATGTCTTCAAAATATTTCACAAGACTGGAAAATTCAGATTGTTCGAAATGTTTCATCATTATGATGCTATGTTTTACTCAGTCTTCCGTGGCTTGAGACCAATAAGCTGAGAGGAAGGCATGGTAAAATTCTCCTTCACTGTGGCAATCGTGAATGACCGATCGCATTTTTACAGCTGGTTCATTCTCTAAGTAGCCACACATAAATTCTAATCTGTGCTCTGATGACCAGGTGGGAGGAAAACAATGAGAGAATTGATGAAGCCACGTTTGTGGATGAATGTCGTTGCCAGAATTCTTAAATGTTTTGAATTAACGTGTAGTAATAAACAGCTTATAGTCAAAATCAACATGTCGGCGAGTCGCATGTCGGTCAATGTTACGACGTTTAGGCGGTTCCATCTCAAAATTCGGTGTACCTTGCCAATTTATTTCATAATTTCCGAAGTGCCCTGTGTTATTATTTAGTGGCTGTTCCGTATTTCTATGTCCCTTTTCCCATATTGGACCACGAGTGTCCTCTGAAATATGTAATTCTTGTATTATCTGTTTGATCTTGTACTTCCCGGATTTCTCTTTGGTGTTGCGTATTAATTTGATTCTGATTTTGTTTGAATTTCCTAATTTGTTCGTACTCTTCTGTGTCAGTGAAGGCTACAGGTCTTGTGTCATTCAGATCATCATCCACCTTCATAGATAAGTTAGTGAACTGATCCGAAAGTTCGGCTACTTTCTCCAATAGTGTTCTTATTTCCTCAGTGTCTTTTTCTGAACCAAGTTTCAGCGTGTCCATTTGTGTTGAAATCGTATCTACTGTGTCCTTTAAGTTTTCCTGAGTTTTTGCAAGTTGCGTAACCGAATCGGTAGATGTAACTGAGTCAATTTCAGATTGCAAGGTCTCATGATTTTCATGAACAATAGTTTGCTGTTCTTTTATGGCTGCTTCGTGATTCTGTAATGTATTTTCATGCCGCGAAAAAATAGGTTGGAAACGCTCACAAATTTATGTTTTTACGTCATTGCAGACTTTTTGGCATTTCGATTCGATTTTATGTAACTCAGTAGTTAAATCTTCACGTGTTTGTTCAAGCGTGGTGTCTAACCTTTGAAGATTTTGTTCCACTGCGTCTAACTTTTGAAGATTTTGTTCCATTGTGTCTAACTTTTGAAGATTTGGTTCCATTGTGTCTAACTTTTGAAGCTTTTGCTGTGTTTGTCCCATTTGTTGTATTAATTGTAATAGCAATACACTGGTGTCTGAAACATGTTCCTCAGTGCTTTTCGGCAGTGAATTTGCGCCATCAATATTCACATTTTAACAAGCAGAAAATGTGTCTTGACTCATTTGAGAAAACGGTGAGGACCCAAAACCTGAATCTACAGTATTTGCGAGATTGTGTCCTGTCATTTCTGATTCCTGAGCCGAGCTGTTGCCGACCGATCGATCGATAATGCTTCCCTGTTCACTAATTGTTTCACTGTCTACGCCTTTATTTGCCGCCCGCTCCATTCCCTATGCACCATTACCAAATTACCACTTTCAATGTCTGTTAATTCATTACACAGTTGTGCTGATAAGCTACGCTCGTCGTCAATATTATTTCTCAGTTTACTTTGGAGCCTAGTGTTACGTTTTTCACACGCCATTATTGTCACAATATTTCACACGATAACACAGAAAAGCACAGTTTGAATAGAAAAATAAGAAAACACATTAACGTAGCACTGAAAATAATATCTAGTTAATTGCAAGCACAGCTGCGAAATACTTGGTGCAAATCTACATGCATGCCACAACTGTTTTACTGTACAACAATGAAAGACTGCAACTACAAAGGAAATTCTCTCTACAATTACGCGCTAGCAATAAACAATAGCTACACTAATTACACAAACTACAAGAAAAAAGTCAGAAGATTCCAGTGAGGTATCCTCAGCTAAGGGTCGACATATGAAACGTCCCCTTAGAACAATTATACATGACTGTGCTGATAAACCTCTTACATTATTTGCTTTTCAAACAACTGAGCAAAACTGAATGTACTCAGACATTTCGCTCTTTGCCTATTCTGATCAACACTAAACTGACATACAATATTTTTAGCGCAACGCAATCTGACTTTCAATAATCCCTACAAAAGAAGGGCCCTGACTAACATTAACCTATACCTTTCACAAATCACTTACCTCACAAAAATCTTCGTTACTCGAACTACTGCATTACAGCGAGCGCCACTACTGCTAGCTAAATAAAAGATTCAAACTACTGAAGGCACTAACTACTGATAGGCATAGTTAGCAAATGAAAGATTTTGATAGAGAACAAATAATGTATTTACCCTAATAGTGTTCAAAAGTCATTATATATATATATATATATGTATATACACTCCTGGAAATGGAAAAAAGAACACATTGACACCGGTGTGTCAGACCCACCATTCTTGCTCCGGACACTGCGAGAGGGCTGTACAAGCAATGATCACATGCACGGCGCAGCGGACACACCAGGAACCGCGGTGTTGGCCGTCGAATGGCGCTAGCTGCGCAGCATTTGTGCACCGCCGCCGTCAGTGTCAGCCAGTTTGCCGTGGCATACAGAGCTCCATCGCAGTCTTTAACACTGGTAGCATGCCGCGACAGCGTGGATGTGAACCGTATGTGCAGTTGACGGACTTTGAGCGAGGGCGTATAGTGGGCATGCGGGAGGCCGGGTGGACGTACCGCCGAATGCTCAACACGTGGGGCGTGAGGTCTCCACAGTACATCGATGTTGTCGCCAGTGGTCGGCGGAAGGTGCACGTGCCCGTCGACCTGGGACCGGACCGCAGCGACGCACGGATGCACGCCAAGACCGTAGGATCCTACGCAGTGCTGTAGGGGACCGCACCGCCACTTCCCAGCAAATTAGGGACACTGTTGTTCCTGGGGTATCGGCGAGGACCATTCGCAACCGTCTCCATGAAGCTGGGCTACGGTCCCGCACACCGTTAGGCCGTCTTCCGCTCACGCCCCAACATCGTGCAGCCCGCCTCCAGTGGTGTCGCGACAGGCGTGAATGGAGGGACGAATGGAGACGTGTCGTCTTCAGCGATGAGAGTCGCTTCTGCCTTGGTGCCAATGATGGTCGTATGCGTGTTTGGCGCCGTGCAGGTGAGCGCCACAATCAGGACTGCATACGACCGAGGCACACAGGGCCAACACCCGGCATCATGGTGTGGGGAGCGACCTCCTACACCGGGCGTACACCACTGGTGATCGTCGAGGTGACACTGAATAGTGCACGGTACATCCAAACCGTCATCGAACCCATCGTTCTACCATTCCTAGACCGGCAAGGGAACTTGCTGTTCCAACAGGACAATGCACGTCCGCATGTATCCCGTGCCACCCAACGTGCTCTAGAAGGTGTAAGTCAACTACCCTGGCCAGCAAGATCTCCGGATCTGTCCCCCATTGAGCATGTTTGGGACTGGATGAAGCGTCGTCTCACGCGGTCTGCACGTCCAGCACGAACGCTGGTCCAACTGAGGCGCCAGGTGGAAATGGCATGGCAAGCCGTTCCACAGGACTACATCCAGCATCTCTACGAACGTCTCCATGGGAGAATAGCAGCCTGCATTGCTGCGAAAGGTGGATATACACTGTACTAGTGCCGACATTGTGCATGCTCTGTTGCCTGTGTCTATGTGCCTGTGGTTCTGTCAGTGTGATCATGTGATGTATCTGACCCCAGGAATGTGTTAATAAAGTTTCCCCTTCGTGGGACAATGAATTCACGGTGTTCTTATTTCAATTGCCAGGAGTATATATATATATATATATATATATATATATATATATATATATATATATATATATATATATATATATATAATGACCTTTGAACACTATTAGGGTAAATACATTGTTTGTTCTCTATCAAAATCTTTCATTTGCTAACTATGCCTATATAGCAGTTCATGACATCCATTCTTACAAATGTACTGTTTCTGATGGACACACGTCCAGATCATCCACTCTCAAAAATCCACCATCTTACTTCCCCACATAACTGCGCAACGCTACGCGCTGTTAACAGCCAACTGCCCAACACTACAATGGCGAGTATTACAACAATGCCAACCAGCCACAGACTGCACACAGCACAGCCAGTGATTTTCATACCGAGCGCTTCGTTTCGTTACCAATAAGAAAACATAAACAGCCTACTTACAAGCTGTAGAAGACGTTCAGAGTCATCACCATGCAATTCCTGGTGCATAGAAATATGGTACAGGTGCCATCGATGTTGATGTAGCATTCCCAACACCGACGTTTTTGAGATTCCCGATTCTCGTGCGGTTTGTCTGCTACTGATGTGCGGATTAGCCGAGACAGCAGTAACGTAACTATCGGGCGAACGGTCCGGAGAGTTGGATGAAGTCGTCCAGGATACCGTGCAGCATACACAGCACACGCCCGTTGGGCATTTTGATCATAATAGCCATACATCAGCACGATATCGACCCATTCCGCAATTGGTAAACGGTCCATTTTAACACGAGTTAATGTATCACGAAGCAAATACCGTCCGCACTGGCTGAATGTTACGTGGTACCACGTACTTATACACTTGTGACTATTACAGTGCCATCTATCACAAAGCGAAAAAAGTGGTCCAACTAAAACATTCATAATTCTTTACGTACTACACGAACGTGTAATAAAAATGGGGGTTCCTATTTTAAAAACGCAGTTGATATCCATTTGACCTATGGCAGCGCCATCTAGCGGGCCAACCATAGCGTCATTTGGTTTCCCCCTTCAAGTTAGACGAGTTTCGTTCTTTGTAGTTTTTTCGGTTGATGCTTATTTCGTGAGATATTTGGCCTGGTCACTATCAATGGAGCACCCTGTGTAGTCGAAGAAGTTGCGGTGACGATTTCGTTCAGATGGCATCTGCCAAGTAATCAAGAGGTCCGGGGTCGTAACCTGGTCTGGGTCAAATTTTCAACTTGCCCCATCGATATACACTGAGGAAACAGAAGTCATGGAACAGATACATGCACTCATACAGATGGTGCTAGTATCATGTACACAAAATATAAAAGGCCTGTGTACAGGTGGAACTCTCATTTGTACTCACGTATTACTTTTGAAAATGTTTCCGAAGTGATTATGGCCGCACGATGGGAATTAACAGACTATGAGCGCGGAATGATAGTTGGAGCTAAGCGCATGGGGCATTCCATTTCGAGAATTGTTAGGGAGTTCAATATTCCGAAACCCACAGTGTCAGGAGAGTACCGAGAATACCAAATTTCAGGCATTTCCCCTCACCATGGACAACGCATTTCCCGATAGCCTTCACTTAACGAGACCAGCGTTGTTTGTATACAGTTGTGAGTGCTAACAGACAAGCAACAGAGTCAGATAATAGCAGAGATCAATGTGGAACGTACGACGAGCGTGTCCGTTAGGACTATGCGGCGAAATTTGGCGTTAATGGTGTATGGCATCAGACAACCGACACGAGTGTCTTTGCTAACAGCACGACATCGCCTACAGCTGCTCTCCTGGGGACGTGACCATATCGGTTGGATCCTAGACGACTGGATAACGGCGCCCGGGTCAGATGAGTCCTGTTTTCAGCTAGTAATAGCTGATGGTAGGTTTCGAGTGCGGTGCAAATCGCGAGAAGCCATGGAGCCAAGTAATTGTCAGTGTCTATAAACTTCACGAACAGCCGTGTACTTTAAGGCAACCAGTTTCGGCTTTTTCCTTCGGAATAAAATAAAGTAGTATCTTAATGTACGTGGTTGCTGGTGAATTTTATTGAAATTGACAATTACGTAACCAGCTGATGTCCTCTGGCCATGGTAGACCAACAGAGATGGAGGCAAGCTGTAAACAAGGCGCATAAAAGCTGATGGTGGCTTCATAATGCTGCGGGCTGTGTACAAAAGGAATGGACTGGGTCCTCTGATCAAACTAAGCCGATCATAGGCTGAAAATGGCTATGTTCGGATAGCTGGAGACCATTTGCTGCTACTCAAGGACTTACGTTCCCAAACAATGCGCCATGTCACCGGGGCACAATTGTTCGCATTTGGTTTGAAAAACAGTTCAGGCGAATGATTTGGTCATCCATCGAACATTTGCAGGACATAATCGAGAAGTCAGTTTGTGCAAAAAACGTGCACCGGCAACACTTTCGCATTTATGGACGGCTATAGAGGCAGCAAGGCGTAATATTTCTGCAGGGAAGTTCCAACGACTTGTTGAGTCCATGTCACGTCGGGCTGCTGTAGTACGCAGGGCAGAATGTGCTCCGACACGATATTATTTGGTATCACATGACGTTTGTTACCTTAGTGTAGCCGGCCGAAGTGGCCGAGCGGTTCTAGGTGCTTCACTCTGGAACCACGCGACCGCTTCGGTCGCAGGTTCGAATCCTGCCTTGGGCATGGATGTGTATTATGTCCTTAGGTTAGTTAGGTTTAAGTAGTTCTAAGTTCTAGGGGACTAATGACCTAAGATGTTAAGTCCCATAGTGCTCAGAGCCATTTTTAAGCTCATTGTAAATAATGCTCGCTAGTAGCTAATGTCCTTCATTCCTGTTCTCTTGATTCAAAGCGGCTGCAGGTTCAAAATGGATTCTCTTGTTATGTAGATGTCCAGAAGAACAGACACCTCTTATATGTAACTTTAATTCATCATAATTCAGACTGTTTGTTCGAAACCTTTATAAATCATATAAAAAACCTTCCTCGTGAACAAGTGAACCTATTAGTGAAAACAGGAAGAAAATCCCTACAACAGCAGGTGACTTCAATTTATCTACATAGAGATTCAAATCAAATGATTCAAATGGCTCTGAACAGTATCGGACTTCACATCTGAGGTCATAAGCCCCCTAGAACTTAGAACTACTTAAACCTAACTAACTTAAGGATATCACACACATCCATGCCCGAGGCAGGATTCGAACCTGCGACCGTAGCGGTTGCGCTGTTCCAGACTGAAGCGGCTAGAACCGCTAGGCCACACCGGCCGGCATAGAGATTCGCACTTAATATAAATTATAAGAAACACTTTAGGAAAATACTGTTCATGAAATCATCAAACCTTTAGCAAACACTGTAACTACGTTATTAGTATATTTCGAAAATAAAGTACATGGACGATAAATAGTTTTGACAAGAAGAGAATAGAAGCTTTTGAAATGTGGTGCTACAGAAGAATGCTGAAGATTAGATGGGTAGATCACATAACTAATGAGGAGGTATTGAACAGGATTGGGGAGAAGAGAAGTTTGTGGCAAAACTTGACTAGAAGAAGGGATCGGTTGGTAGGACATGTTCTGAGGCATCAAGGGATCACCAATTTAGTATTGGAGGGCAGCGTGGAGGGTAAAAATCGTAGAGGGAGACCAAGAGATGAATACACTACGCAGATTCAGAAGGATGTAGGTTGCAGTAGTTACTGGGGGATGAGGAATCTTGCACAGGATAGAGTAGCATGGAGAGCTGCATCAAACCAGTCTCAGGACTGAAGACCACAACAACAACATTAGTGTTCGGTAATATGCCAAAACTTAAATTTCTGCAAACTGAGATTATGAAAACCTTTCCTGCTTCTTCTTCTTCATCTTTTTCTTCTTGATGTGTTTTTCTTCAAGCAACAGGCAAAATTGCCTACTATGGTACCCATCATCTTCCTCTATATCTTCTATCTTGGCACTTCTGATTTATAGCCTGTAAGTGGAGTATCTTACCCACTACTCTCTCAATGTGTTCGTTCTATTTCCTTCTGTGATCTACGATTTTATCAGACTAAAAATTGTAGTTTTTCTCTAATGCCTTGATTCCTTAATCTGTCTTCTATTGCATATCCTTTAATTCTTCTCATGAATTTCATTTCTCGTTCGTGAATTAGGCTTCCTTGCTTTCTAAAAATCACACAGGTCTCGCTTCAATAGAGCAGTGTGGGAACTTAAACGGTTTTCTAGAACTTAATTTGAGTGTCTTTTCTAGTGCCGTTCTTCACGTTTCTGTTAACAGTTCCATATGACCAGCTGAATTTACTAAGCTTAATTTCTATGTATTTGCTGTAGCCGTAACTCACCTCGCATTCTAGGTAACTGTAGTGGTCTACTTGCCCGTTTTCTTCCAATTTGAAGGCTGTTTTCTTAGTTTTTACTGTTGAGACCTCACGTCAAATTTCGCACTTATTTGTTTCAGAGAGTTCATTCCTTTCTTAAGTTATTTTTTCTTATGTGCTAGGACCACTGCATCGTCTGCATATACACTCCTGGAAATGGAAAAAAGAACACATTGACACCGGTGTGTCAGACTCACCATACTTGCTCCGGACACTGCGAGAGGGCTGTACAAGCAATGATCACACGCACGGCACAGCGGACACACCAGGAACCGCGGTGTTGGCCGTCGAATGGCGCTAGCTGCGCAGCATTTGTGCACCGCCGCCGTCAGTGTCAGCCAGTTTGCCGTGGCATACGGAGCTCCATCGCAGTCTTTAACACTGGTAGCATGCCGCGACAGCGTGGACGTGAACCGTATGTGCAGTTGACGGACTTTGAGCGAGGGCGTATAGTGGGCATGCGGGAGGCCGGGTGGACGTACCGCCGAATTGCTCAACACGTGGGGCGTGAGGTCTCCACAGTACATCGATGTTGTCGCCAGTGGTCGGCGGAAGGTGCACGTGCCCGTCGACCTGGGACCGGACCGCAGCGACGCACGGATGCACGCCAAGACCGTAGGATCCTACGCAGTGCCGTAGGGGACCGCACCGCCACTTCCCAGCAAATTAGGGACACTGTTGCTCCTGGGGTATTGGCGAGGACCATTCGCAACCGTCTCCATGAAGCTGGGCTACGGTCCCGCACACCGTTAGGCCGTCTTCCGCTCACGCCCCAACATCGTGCAGCCCGCCTCCAGTGGTGTCGCGACAGGCGTGAATGGAGGGACGAATGGAGACGTGTCGTCTTCAGCGATGAGAGTCGCTTCTGCCTTGGTGCCAATGATGGTCGTATGCGTGTTTGGCGCCGTGCAGGTGAGCGCCACAATCAGGACTGCATACGACCGAGGCACACAGGGCCAACACCCGGCATCATGGTGTGGGGAGCGATCTCCTACACTGGCCGTACACCACTGGTGATCGTCGAGGGGACACTGAATAGTGCACGGTACATCCAAACCGTCATCGAACCCATCGTTCTACCATTCCTAGACCGGCAAGGGAACTTGCTGTTCCAACAGGACAATGCACGTCCGCATGTATCCCGTGCCACCCAACGTGCTCTAGAAGGTGTAAGTCAACTACCCTAGCCAGCAAGATCTCCGGATCTGTCCCCCATTGAGCATGTTTGGGACTGGATGAAGCGTCGTCTCACACGGTCTGCACGTCCAGCACGAACGCTGGTCTAACTGAGGCGCCAGGTGGAAATGGCATGGCAAGCCGTTCCACAGGACTACATCCAGCATCTCTACGATCGTCTCCATGGGAGAATAGCAGCCTGCATTGCTGCGAAAGGTGGATATACAATGTACTAGTGCCGACATTGTGCATGCTCTGTTGCCTGTGTCTATGTGCCTGTGGTTCTGTCAGTGTGATCATGTGATGTATCTGACCCCAGGAATGTGTCAATAAAGTTTCCCCTTCCTGGGACAATGAATTCACGGTGTTCTTATTTCAATTTCCAGGAGTGTAGTTATTTATTTAAGAGAGTTATATCTATGTATATACGGTCTAACAAGGAATCCGTTGAGTGCGAGGTCGCAAGTTCGAGATTTATTGAAACACATTTGAAAGTGTTGCGTCAAAAATTATGACACGGAAAATAACAGCTGCCAATGACTCTCCATGTGCATCAGGAGGGCGACAGAAAATGAGTGTTCGAGAGGTGCAGAGATCAACTTCCCGTGGGTGCATGCATTACACTTCACAAAATGGTCATCGTTGACATTCAAGAAATGATCGAAACAAACTTTAACTTGCGTCATGAACGCCGAATGAAAAATGGTGAGCCAGCCTGATCACAAAGTTTCGCACCATCAAGAACGAAGGAGAACTCCTTCCGAGTTACAAATCGTGCAGGGCTTTCAGCTAGATATCCACCTTTAAAGAATGCATTAAGAATCATGCAGCTGTAAAGGAGCGGTGAGAACTGACGGAACGTGATGGCTTGCAAATTGTCGAGAAACTGGCTATCCTTCGAAACGCTGCTGCAGATAGCGCGAACATAAGTTTTGTAGGCACGGTAAAAATAAACATACAGGGTGAATTTTCTCATTGGGTCCAGGTTATACGAATTCCAACGTCACAGCTTGCACAGGATAGAGTAGCATGGAGAGCTGCATCTAACCAGTCTCAGGACTGAAGACCACAACATCAACAGCAATGTCACACACGTTTCAGAAGGGGTAGTTTGCTTTAAGGAAGCATAATTTTTATACGCAGATCAGGATTCAAGCAAAAGCAAGTTATTTTCACCACCTATCGTCCAAAAGCAGTGCTCGTACCATAAGTAGTTCTCTTACGCCCATTTTCCCACTCTTGCCTGCCGTGACTGCCTTTGCAAGATCACCCACACGAGAAAGAACCATAGGGAGCAAAGCACGTCCAACTTCTCGCAGCACACTAAATAATTTATCGCCAACTCACCAACCAGATTAACAGTCGGAATAATTGATATGAACGCGTTAAGGAATTGATGTTAGCTGATCTTGACACAACTCTCCTGGTGCCTCTAATTTCCAAGGTTCCTTTCATATGCATTTCCTCTTCGTATCTCAACTGGTCGGAGTTGAAAACAAATTCCTCAGTGAACGATGGGAAGAGTTTGTTTACCTCATCTACAAATTTTCGGGCCGGTTCCGCAGTTTGCTGTGCATCGTCGAGTTGAGAGTGTGTTTGAAATTCCGTTACGTTACGTCTTCCAGTTCTGTAGAAATCGCTGTAATCTGTGTCACACGCAATCTGATGTGCATGACGCAGTAGATCACTATCATTCCCATCTTGTAAATTGTATAGAGCATCCTTGAAACCGAAAACACCAGATTTGTAAGAAGTGCACCTTGCACTCCGTCGAACACCCGTAGTTTTTCTTATGTACTACACGGTCGTACTGCTGCGGACGTAATCGAAATCACTCCATAATTATATTTTACTATGCTGCGCGTGACGTCCCACATACGTAATTGTGTTTAGTACACGCTCCTTGGGCGACATTTGTCCTTTACTGCGTTTCACTGGGGACGGGATTTGTGGCTCCCTGTCCGACAAGGATGATGAAATGCATGTCTTGACACCTGCTTTTACTTGTTAAGCACGTATTGTCATCATTGTACTCCTCATGTACACTATACGCACGGTCTAGCGTATACGACTCACATATTCCACTGAATCATCTTGCAGAAACCCCAATATTTCGTCTGAAACTTCTTTCTCACTCTGGGAAATTCCTTCACTTCCTTTCTGATGACATGTCAACTTGGGCAACTGTTTCGGTACATACAGCACAATGTTTGCTTTGCTTATCGTTGTAATTATTCAAGCTTTCCCGGTGAGGCGTTGTCATGTTGATTAATCGGGTTTCTGCTGGTTATTCGCGTCTTTCCTCCGCGATATTTCAACTGCGTGACTCGCGGTCTTCTTCAGGCGCTGCTTGATACTGATTCCAGTGTGGAACGAGTACGGTATTTATGCCTACGTTGTGCTAGGCGTTCCCTGTTCGGTCCGCGCCGCGTCTGGCGCTCTGTCCGTGGTGTGCGCCGACCAATAGCAACGGCTGTAGCACTTTCTTCTAGTCGCGGCTGTTCCGAACGATGTGCGCGTACTTTGTGGTTATTATCCGTTGTCAATACAGCTGGATTAAGTTGTGAATGTCGTCCAAGCTGTGCTGGAAGTTCAATCTTCCGATTCTCGTCATTTGAGTCCTTCAGTTAATTAGGACGTTCTGCTACCGTGCTGCATCGTGTTAGGCATTCCGTCCGAAGTTCTTGCCCCCCCCCCCCCCCCCAGGAGCAGTTGCAGTGCTTTTCTCAGGCCTATTGTGTTCAAGCTGTCGCTCGAGACTCGGAAGAGCGTCCTCAGATACCGAGTCTGTTGTTTGAGGTGCCATTTCACGTACGTCCTTTGTTACATGTACTTGGCTCTTATATCTAATTCCATCTTTATACTTGTGTCCCTTGGGATCTCGATGTTGCCTACGTTGTATCTTCAGAAGATACAGTGCTGGGTTCCAAGTGGAGCTCAGCTGGAAACCAGTGCCCGGTTAATCAGATTCTCCGCAACCTTAATCTCAATGGATTCTTTGATGACGCTGTCCCAGTATCTCGATGTTTGTGTTAAAATCTTGGCATTATTGTACTTGATAGAATGATTGAGTTCTAAACAACGCTTGGCAATCGCTGACTTGGTTGCCTGTCTCAGTCTGGTGTGCCTTTGCAGGTCTTTGCACCCGCCCGCATCTCGTGGTCGTGCGGTAGCGTTCTCGCTTCCCACGCCCGGGTTCCCGGGTTCGATTCGCGGCGGGGTCAGCGATTTTCTCTGCCTCGTGATGGCTGGGTGGTGTGTTGTCCTTAGGTTAGTTAGGTTTAATTAGTTCTAAGTTCTAGGGGACTGATGACCATAGATGTTAAATCCCATAGTGCTCAGAGCCATTTGAACCATTTTTTTCTTTGCACCTGGTGTGAACGGTCCTGGTCGTCTGGCTGATGTATGCCATACCACACTCACATGGTATGTGGTAAACGCCAGATTTCTGTAGACGCAGGTCATCCTTCACATTCCCTAGCAGAGCCTTAATCTTGGCGGGTGGATGGAATGCGCTTTTATGTTATGTTTGCCGAAAATTCTGCTGATTTTGGCAGATATCGGCCCAGCATAATATGGCAAATGTGCAACTGTTACAGTTCTCGCTTATTTCCAAGTCCGTATCGACCTTAGTGCTGAGTTTTCATTCAGACAGCGCTTTGGCGTTAGGCGGTTCTTTCCGTGTGTGATCGCTGGCCGGAGCTTAGCTGGAGGCGTGTGAGGAGGTAAGAAGTGGCTGCCTTGGCGTGAAGACAGTTCGGCTCGGCTGGGGTTGTTTGCGTCTGGACACCGAGGGGGACCCCATGGCAAGACCGGACCGTGATTGTACGGTTAATGGTGTGGACAGCGGCGTGGTGTGCCGTTTAACTTGATTCGCAAGGGGAGCAAAATCTCGCCAGTTGTAGTTTGTCGAGCGTGTTTGAAATACCTTCTATGTGCGGCGGGATGTCATTTCGTCCTCCTGTCTCTCCGTCGCTGGGATTGCTATCCTCGTTTACCGTCCCATGGATGTATATCGATGGAGTACGCTGCTTTGGGTACTCTACTAGACGCTGGTGATGGAAGTGCGTCGTTCAACGGCACGTTAGTCTGCATGCTTTATGTTTGATCTTCAAGTGCATAGTCTTCCAGTGGCACTCCTTGGAGTTTGCCTTACGCAGTTAGATTGGAGTTTATATTGCCTTGTGGTGCTTCCGCTTTCCGTTAAGGAAGGTTAAGCTTGATTCGGCACTCCGTACGACGCTTGGCACGTCAGCAGGCGGGTCGGATCCACCTTCGCGACTAAACGGAAGCCTTTGGACTGAGAGGTCTTGTGTTTTGCATATTGTTCATAAATTGTTGTTTTGGTATTAAGTTGGCTGAGGTTCCCTTATTGATTTCCCGGCATTTCGTCTGTTGTCCGGCCCGGGCTAGGTCTCGTTATTTTAAAAGTCGGTCCTTATTTTGGCTTAGTACGATTTTGGTTTACTGCCTGGTGGTTCTGGTAGTATGCCGGGTCGCTGTGGTTGTGTTACATTTTGTATGGGGCTGTGTGTTCGGAGCCGTGGAGTACCATTTGTGTGAACTGCTTCACTGGGAACTACTGATCGCACCATTCTTGGTCCTCTTTGTACGAAATAATTTTATTATTACTTTACAGTAACATTATCCCCTTAAATGATTTAATTCATGTTGTGTTAATTGCAACTTGGGTAATGAGAAATTTAGTAGTGTAACTACGGAAGATTTAATTGTGGCACGTGCCCCTTTACCTGTTTCGTAATCTGTTAATTACAGAAAGACCTTAAGCTTACAGTCATATGATGTGATTTTCTTAACTATTGTATTTTTATGTCATGTTATTGTTTTTAATCTGCTGATCACTGGTGTACTGTTCCAAGTATTAAAATGTTTCCGTTAGGTATTAATTGGGTGGAACGCGCGGAACCGCAACGGAGAGAGTAGTTGGGTGCCTTACGTGTCCGTTGTTGGCGCGGCCTGGTGTCCGTTGTTTGTTTTGGTGCACCTGAGTTAAGTATTGTGTTGCCTCCACCCTTGCGGCCCCGTTGTGTTCTTCTCATAAACATTTCCTTGAAGGCATTTTAGTTAATTTTATGCTAGTATTATTTTAATTTCTTACATTGGTAAAATTGTGCGGCCTTCATTACGCATACTGTTTGTCATAGCGGAGTTGATGTGCCAATGTAATTTCTTAAGCTCCGTTGTGTGTGCCTTTCGTGATACATATTGTTGGTCATAATACACTCCTGGAAATTGAAATAAGAACACCGTGAATTCATTGTCCCAGGAAGGGGAAACTTTATTGACACATTGCTGGGGTCAGATACATCACATGATCACACTGACAGAACCACAGGCACATAGACACAGGCAACAGAGCATGCACAATGTCGGCACTAGTACAGTGTATGTCCTCCTTTCGCAGCAATGCAGGCTGCTATTCTCCTATGGAGACGATCGTAGAGATGCTGGATGTAGTCCTGTGGAACGGCTTGCCATGCCATTTCCACCTGGCGCCTCAGTTGGACCAGTGTTCGTGCTGGACGTGCAGACCGCGTGAGACGACGCTTCATCCAGTCCCAAACATGCTCAATGGGGGACAGATCCGGAGATCTTGCTGGCCAGGGTAGTTGACTTACACCTTCTAGAGCACGTTGGGTGGCACGGGATACATGCGGACGTGCATTGTCCTGTTGGAACAGCAAGTTCCCTTGCCGGTCTAGGAATGGTAGAACGATGGGTTCGATGACGGTTTGGATGTACCGTGCACTATTCAGTGTCCCCTCGACAATCACCAGTGGTGTACGGCCAGTGTAGGAGATCGCTCCCCACACCATGATGCCGGGTGTTGGCCCTGTGTGCCTCCGTCGTATGCAGTCCTGATTGTGGTGCTCACCTGCACGGCGCCAAACACGCATACGACCATCATTGGCACCAAGGCAGAAGCGACTCTCATCGCTGAAGACGACACGTCTCCATTCGTCCCTCCATTCACGCCTGTCGCGACACCACTGGAGGCGCGCTGCACGATGTTGGGGCGTGAGCGGAAGACGGCCTAACGGTGTGCGGGACCGTAGCCCAGCTTCATGGAGACGGTTGCGAATGGTCCTCGCCGATACCCCAGGAGCAACAGTGTCCCTAATTTGCTGGGAAGTGGCGGTGCGGTCCCCTACGGCACTGCGTAGGATCCTACGGTCTTGGCGTGGATCCGTGCGTCGCTACGGTCCGGTCCCAGGTCGACGGGCACGTGCACCTTCCGCCGACCACTGGCGACAACATCGATGTACCGTGGAGACCTCACGCCCCACGTGTTGAGCAATTCGGCGGTACGTCCACCCGGCCTCCCGCATGCCCACTATACGCCCTCGCTCAAAGTCCGTCAACTGCACATACGGTTCACGTCCACGCTGTCGCGGCATGCTACCAGTGTTAAAGACTGCAATGGAGCTCCGTATGCCACGGCAAACTGGCTGACACTGACGGCGGCGGTGCACAAATGCTGCGCAGCTAGCGCCATTCGACGGCCAACACCGCGGTTCCTGGTGTGTCCGCTGTGCCGTGCGTGTGATCATTGCTTGTACAGCCCTCTCGCAGTGTCCGGAGCAAGTATGATGGGTCTGACACACCGGTGTCAATGTGTTCTTTTTTCCATTTCCAGGAGTGTAGATTTGAGTATAACAGTTATAATGTCTCATATATCGTGATGTGGGTATGTAATGGTGCAATAAATGGATGATTGTTATTTCTGTTTCTGGCGCCCTTCATGTCTCGTTTCTTGTCTCTATTGGTACGCTATCCATGTAATTGTGTTGGTAACCACATCAGCAACCTTTCCCCTTTTTTTCTTGTATCTCCTCAGGAACCTCTCGTGGGGAAACAGGGCGCAGTGCCTTTTGAAGATCTCGAGAAGAATACCCATTTTCGTAGAACACGGATTGTAGATGTTCTATCTCCGTCGCCGAATTATCCGGATCTGACAGAGTTCGTGCCCTTTTTTCTGTGCCGAGTGGTGGCAGCTGCTGGACTGCAGATCCAAGTCGGTGTGAGTGGGTTTGCGGTACACACTGTGACTGAAACTACCATCTCCCTTCCTCCTAACTAGCACATCTAGGAAAGGGAGTACTCCTTCCTTCTCCAGTTCCATGGTGAATTTAATGTTAGGGTGGCGTGTGTTTATGTGGTCCAAGAAAACATCGACCTTTTCCCTCCCGTGGGGCCATATGACAAAGGTGTGATCAACGTATCTAAAAATCAATTTGGTTGATCTGGGGCCGATGTAAGTGCGTCTTCTTCAAATCTTTCCATAAAGAGATTGGCCACCACCGGTGAAAGCGGGCTGCTCATTGCCACCCCTTCCGTTTGCTCGTAGAGCTGACCCCCATACAGGAAGTACGTCGAAGTCAGTATGCGTCTGAATAAGTCCAGGAGCGCACCGTCGAACGTTTCTCCCTCAAGTGAATCATTCAGTGGTACGCGGGTGAACAGGGAGACCACGTCTAAACTGACCATAATGTCAGAGTCTGAAATCTGTAGCTGCCTGAGGCGTTGTAGGAAGTCCTCTGAGTTCCGAATGTGATGGACACATTTCTGCACATATGGCGAGAGCATCTTCTTAAGGTGTTGAGCAGTGAGTTACGTGGCTGCACCAATTTTGCTATTGGACATTTATCGTTGCCGTTGTTCTGCTTTGTATCAACACTGTTAGCACTGTAGCACTGTTGTGAGTTGCTCGTCGACTAAGCATTTCGGCTACCCTCCGTAACCTCATGCTGAGCTCACCATTGGATACCTCCAGTCCCGCCCCTGTTGCCATTGGCAGCCAACTTCGTGGTTGCATGGTACACTATATGTGGGGTGTCGAATCCTGTAAACATCACTGGCCTTTTGTGACGTCGCATTCAGGGGCTCCTTGTGAGAGAAGGGAAAAATAAACTACGCACCACGAAGGAGTTATGCAAATTGGTCAAAAACTGATATTCATGCAGTTATCTCCGGAAAACGCTAGACTGTAAACTTTGGCGACCGGTGGACTAACGTGGGCATCGCAGTTTCATTACGCAGCTGGCAAGGATAGTAAATAAGGGAAATGTCGATACCAGGATATAAATGCTTTACGAATTTCATTCCGTGTACTCATTTAGACAATCACTATGCCTCGCAGACGGGCGCGTTAACTATAAAGGCAGGTGACAGCACTTGAGAGAGTGTTGGGCTCAAAGAAATCCGGTTGGACTAGTCGGCGAATCGCTCAAAATTCAAACAGCAGCAATTCCACTATTCAACTATGTTGACAGGAATGTGTGAACCATGGCCGCACACGCCGTGAAGAAGGAAGTTGCCGGCCTAGAGCGACAACTGCAACCAACGTCAAAGAAGCACTCAGAGCCCCTGATTCGACAGTGTCATTGAACCGACGTACAACTGGTAAAATGGAAGTGCCGTGTAGCTAGGGCCTCCCGTCGGGTAGACTGTTCTCCTGGTGCAAGTCTTTCGAGTTGCCGCCACTTCGGCTCCTTGTGTGTCGATGGGGATGAAACGATAGTGATAAGGACACCACAACACCCAGTCCGTCAGCGGAGAAAATCTCCGACCAAGCCGGGAATCGAACCCGGGCCGTTAGCTATGACATTCTTTCTTTCTTTCTTTTTTTTTTACTCATTTTGTTCGTTGCATCTGCTCGGGGTGGACGTCGTAAGACATCCGTTTAAATTTGTTGTTGATCGATTAACTCAGTCTTTTTATTACAGAGGGAGCTAACCCTCTGACCGAACACGCTGAGCTACCGTGCCGGCAGACATTCCGTCGCGCCGACCATTCAGCTACCAGGGACGGACGTGCAACTGGTGATTCTCTAAGTACTGTTAATAGGCTGCTCATAGAAAGGGGGGAAGAGCTCACGGCGCCCCTCACGCCGACTACCTATATTCACCAACAAGGGAGTTTGGAGTGGTGTACGGAACATTCAGCCGGAAATCTCATTGGCTGGAGTAGAACTGTCTTTATTAACGAGTCTTGCTTCGAACTGAGCATCGATGACCAGCGAACACCTGTCTGGAGACGCCCTGGACATCGGTGGGATTCCAACCTGAGAGTCGGCTGCTACACAGCCAAACAATCATGAGTGATGGTCTGGGACGCCATTCCATATCATAGCAGGACCTCTTATGTATGTTATCCGCGGTACTCTTACTGCACAGGGGTACGTCGACGATATTCTACGCCTCTTTTGTTACCCTTCACGGAAAGCCACGCTGCGATTACACTGCAGCCCGCCCCAACGCGTAGAGAGTTTGCACTGCTCGTCCTCGTGCTTGCCAAACCCTGCCTTGGCCAGCAAGGCCGCCGGATCCCTCCCCAACTGAGAACGTTTGGAGAGTTACGGGTAAGACCTTCAAACCAGCTCTGGTTTGTGACGACCCAGCGAGTCAAATGGACAGAATTAGTCACGATATCCCTCAGGAGGACATGCAACAACTATCAATCAATACCAAGCCGAATAACTGCTTGCATAAGGTTCGGAGGTGGAGACACTCCTTATGGACTTGCTCAATTTGGGAAAGTCTTTCTCTTGAATAAATCGTGTACATGGTTACTCTGCAAGTCACACTTAAGTGTCTGGCAGAGGGTTCATCGAACCATTTTCATATTGCTTCTCTACCATTTCACTCTCGAATGGCGCGTGGGAAAAAGGAACACCTCAATCTTTCCGTTCGAGCTCCGATTTCTCTTATATTATTATGATGATGATTTCGCCCTACGTAGATGGGTGTCAACAACACATTTTCGTATTCGGAAGAGAAGGTTGGTGATTGAAATTTAATAAATAGATCTCACCGCAAAGAAAACCGCCTTTGTTTCAGTGACTGCCACCCCAACTCGAGTATCTCATCAGTGACACTCTCGCCCCTATTACGCGATAACACGAAACGAGCTGACCTTCTTCGCACTTTTTCGATGTCCTCTGTCAATCCTACCTGGTAAGGATCTCATACCGCGCAGCAATATTCCAGCAGAGGACGGACAAGTGTAATGTAGGCTGTCTCTTTACTGGGTTTGTCGCATCTTCCAAGTGTTCTGCCAACAAAGCGCAGTCTTCGTTTCGCCTTCCCCACTGTATTATCCATATGGTCTTTCCAATTCAAGTTGCTCGTAATTGTAATTCCTACGTATTTAGTCGAATTGACAGCCCTTTGATTTGTGCGATTTATCGTATACCCAAAATTTATCGGATTTCTTCTAGTACCCATGTGGATGACCTCGCACTTTTCTTTGTTTTCCTGAACTTGTAATCATTTGTTTCTCAGTACGCGTACACCACATGTACCCATTTCTGTTCCATTCGCATAATTCCTCCATGGTACGCCGTGTATTTTGTTTTCGTTTTGAAATTATGTTTCTCATAGTTTCTCGTATACAAATTATTTCATACCTGCAAATGAATGTTGAACAAAGTTGTGGAGATACAGCAGCCTTTGCTAGTTGGTATCACATTAATCATTTTTCCGTTGAGGCCTTGAGTGATAGTCGTGTTCTGATATAAACGCTTGTAGATTTACCAATATCTGTTGAATCGTTGGTGGACGCCTGAGGGTAAAGTAACAATTAAACCGGCATGGGATGGTGCAGGACATTTATTACAAGTAATCTGTTACTCCAGAAAAGTTCAACAATATTTTATCACAAAGTTAAATGACCTATGGAATACATTCAGCGTACAATATTCACGGTGGATACGGAAGCACTTAATCATACTTACTGAATACGGAGTCCTCTAACATACACTCCTGGAAATGGAAAAAAGAACACATTGACACCGGTGTGTCAGACCCACCATACTTGCTCCGGACACTGCGAGAGGGCTGTACAAGCAATGATCACACGCACGGCACAGCGGACACACCAGGAACCGCGGTGTTGGCCGTCGAATGGCGCTAGCTGCGCAGCATTTGTGCACCGCCGCCGTCAGTGTCAGCCAGTTTGCCGTGGCATACGGAGCTCCATCGCAGTCTTTAACACTGGTAGCATGCCGCGACAGCGTGGACGTGAACCGTATGTGCAGTTGACGGACTTTGAGCGAGGGCGTACAGTGGGCATGCGGGAGGCCGGGTGGACGTACCGCCGAATTGCTCAACACGTGGGGCTTGAGGTCTCCACAGTACATCGATGTTGTCGCCAGTGGTCGGCGGAAGGTGCACGTGCTCGTCGACCTGGGACCGGACCGCAGCGACGCACGGATGCACGCCAAGACCGTAGGATCCTACGCAGTGCCGTAGGGGACCGCACCGCCACTTCCCAGCAAATTAGGGACACTGTTGCTCCTGGGGTATCGGCGAGGACCATTCACAACCGTCTCCATGAAGCTGGGCTACGGTCCCGCACACCGTTAGGCCGTCTTCCGCTCACGCCCCAACATCGTGCAGCCCGCCTCCAGTGGTGTCGCGACAGGCGTGAATGGAGGGACGAATGGAGACGTGTCGTCTTCAGCGATGAGAGTCGCTTCTTCCTTGGTGCCAATGATGGTCGTATGCGTGTTTGGCGCCGTGCAGGTGAGCGCCACAATCAGGACTGCATACGACCGAGGCACACAGGGCCAACACCCGGCATCATGGTGTGGGGAGCGATCTCCTACACTGGCCGTACACCACTGGTGATCGTCGAGGGGACGCTGAATGGTGCACGGTACATCAAAACCGTCATCGAACCCATCGTTCTACCATTCCTAGACCGGCAAGGGAACTTGCTGTTCCAACAGGACAATGCACGTCCGCATGTATCCCGTGCCACCCAACGTGCTCTAGAAGGTGTAAGTCAACTACCCTGGCCAGCAAGATCTCCGGATCTGTCCGCCATTGAGCATGTTTGGGACTGGATGAAGCGTCGTCTCTCGCGGTCTGCACGTCCAGCACGAACGCTGGTCCAACTGAGGCGCCAGGTGGAAATGGCATGGTAAGCCGTTCCACAGGACTACATCCAGCATCTCTACGATCGTCTCCATGGGAGAATAGCAGCCTGCATTGCTGCGAAAGGTGGATATACACTGTACTAGTGCCGACATTGTGCATGCTCTGTTGCCTGTGTCTATGTGCCTGTGGTTCTGTCAGTGTGATCATGTGATGTATCTGACCCCAGGAATGTGTCAATAAAGTTTCCCCTTCCTGGGACAATGAATTCACGGTGTTCTTATTTCAATTTCCAGGAGTGTATGGTGGTGGTGCAATCGTTTGCATAAACGGTCGGTAGGTAAAGGACATGGCCTCGGGGAACAGACATCAAGTTCCACTACTGGAGCGTAAAGTTATTTAACTGTCACACACATTCGTGGAATGAAAAACTGCAGATATTGGCCCTACACTTGCTGTGAGTGAGACAAGCAGAGAACGAACACGGTGGGCAATGTGTGCAGCTACATCAAAGACACACGATCGGCAGCATTTTTGAAACAATGAGAAATTATAATTCGGAATGCGTGTGGGTCTTCTTTCAACATCGGCCTTTATGTACGACACTTAGCAAGATACTACAGTTTCATAGCTCAAAAATGTGTGTGAAATCTTATGGGACTTAACTGCTAAGGTCATCAGTCCCTAAGCTTACACACTACTTAACCTAAACTATCCTAAGGACAAACAGACACACCCATGCCCAGGGAGGACTCGAACCTCCGCTGGGACCAGCCGCACAGTCCATGACTGCAGCGCCTTAGACCGCAGTTTAATAGCTGTGAGATCATGAACACATGGGGTTACAACAGACAAAGACCATCCAACTAAGCACAAAGAATTGATCATTTAAAAGGTATTAAACCTCACACAAAATCCTATACTCGCTATGTTATGTTATTGAGCGACTGTACTTGCGATCACTCAGATACAAGAAAAAAGTTTGCGAGAACAAAATGTAAGCAATTGCAGATACAGATTTGGTGTAACGGTACTAGGTTTAAATGTAAGGTGATGGGTTCTGTAGCCAATCGAATTCACAATAACATGTTTCTGTTGCAGAAGACAAGCTACAAGCACACGATAATATACAGAGAGTCCTGAATAACCTTGTTATGTAAAAGTAAAGTAGTGATAGCAAAAAACAAAAACGCCACAGCAAAACGATTACGAGCCCAAAATTGTAACATAATTATACTACGGTAAAACATAACCAGAAAGGCATATACACAAAGAAATAACAATGAACACACACACACACAAGAAGAAAGCAAAATACGTAATCACAACTTACCTAGGAAATATCTGGAACATTATTAATAAATTATTCAACAAATCCGACATCGCCTTTGCGTATCAAAACACACAAAGCCTCAAACACAAAATCTACAAAGGCATCTCGAAAATTCGACACACAGCAACCCCGGCACTTACAAAATTTCGTGTTATAAATGTCACAAATTCCACTTAGGACAAACCGACAGAAGCAAAATTAGTTATAAAGAACGCACCAGAGAAAGTGAAAACAACCTATCCCCATTTTTTCAATATCTGCAAACGGAAAAACACGACGTAAAATCTATAAACGAACCACTAGAAATCTTCCATTTTACGCAGGACGGATTATTCATGAAGAACATCCTAGAGGAAACAGAGATATATTCACATGCATACAGCAACCCTACAAATTTACTAAACGAACTGACCGACCCAAAATACAAAAAGTACATACAAAAATTTATTCACATTACAAATCAAGAAAACGGGAAAAATAATAAATCTCAGACGCTAAATAACCCATATCCATCGTCACAGTGATAACAACATGAAGAGTATAAAGCAAAGACATAACACCAACATAACATTTATGTTGTTATCACTGTGACGATGGATATGGGTTATTTAGCATCTGTGATTTATTATTTTACCCGTTTTCTTGATTTGTAGCCGGCCAGAATGGCTGAGAGGTTCTAGGCGCTACAGTCTGGCACCCCGCGATCGCTACGGTCGCAGATTCGAATCCTGCCTCGGGCATGGATGTGTGTGATGTCCTTAGGTTAGTTAGGTCTAAGTAGTTCTCAGTTCTAGGGGACTGATGATCTGAGTAGTTAAGTCCCATAGTTCTCAGAACCATTTGAATCATTTTTTCAGATATTGAAAAAATGGGGATTGGTTATTTTCACTTTCACTGGTGCAATCTTTATAACTAATTTTGCTTCTATCGGTTTTTACTATGTGGAATTTGTGACATTTATTACACGAAATTTTGTAAATGCCGGGGTTGCTGTGTGTCGAATTTTCGAGATGCCTTTGTAAATTTTGTGTATGAGGCTGTGTGTGTTTTGATGCGCAAAGGCGATGTCGGATTTGTTGAATAATTTATTAATAATGTTCTAGATATTTCCTAGGTAAGTTGTGATTACGTATTTTGCTTTCTTCTTGTGTGTGTGTGTTCATTGTTATTTCTTTGTGCATATGCCTTTCTGGTTGTGTTTTACTGTAGTATAATTATGTTACAATTTTGGGCTCGTAATCGTTTTGCTGTGGCGTTTTTGTTTCTTGCTATCACTACTTTACTTTTACATAACAAGGCTATGCAGGACTCTCTGTATATTATCGTGTGCTTGTAGCTTATCTTCTGCAACAGAAATATGTTACTGTGAATTTGGTTGGCTACATAACTCAATACCTAATAACAAAATTGTTACCAAAAAATAGAAATATAAAATAATAATCTGAAAATTAAAACATATTCCAAGCAAAAACATAATTAGAACCAAATCTATAAAAATAATAAAAAACAACTGAATTTCCACACATGACTTATTTACAGTGGTAACTACGTAAACCTTTAATAAAGCTAATCTACTGTCGTCAAAGCTGTCAAGTAAAATCAGTGTACGTCTGGGAAGGTGGATCTAAAAAGCACAGGACATGACAGCAACGATATTGCATGTAAGGTAAAAACACCTAACGATATAATACAACTTTTCTGATCATAGTTACAGATTGTTATATTAAGACCATCGCTTACTTATGTATTTACAGAGCGTCTGATGATGACAACATGCCGCAGTGGACTCATCGAAAATGATTTATGAAATAAAATATAACGATTTACAGAGCAGTGTAGCTGGCTGTAGTTCGTAATAATGTATCGAAACATGTTTGGATCTAAATTCAAAGTAAGTGTTTTGCGTAACACGTGGATCTTCTGTCAAGGATATAAATTCATGTCCATAGATTTAGAGATATCTTCCTGACGCCAAAATATTACGGAAAGTACGTATGAAATTGGGCCTGAAGACCTTTGTTAAGGAGTTACGTGGATTCGTTGTTAACGTCACATCTGACACACTCTCCTGCATCGAGGTTTGCTCTAAGCCTGCTTTCCATGCTTTGCCGTAGTCTGTTGAAAATTCATGGCACGCGTCGTATTTAGTTATATCCGTTTTGGAAACTCTCCATCACAGGCTCGACGTTAGATACAGGAGTTGCTATACACCAATGATTTTATACTTTCTCAGAGGTAAAAATCCAGTGAAGTCTGATCATCGGATAGGTCATGCAATGGATTCTCATCGTGCAGTACATTAATTTAAAAACTGGTTATCGATATGCCAGATAACGATTATCTTGATGTGGAACACTGTCGTCCATAAACTACATCCGTTGTGTAACATCTGGACTTACTTCGAGAAGTAAATAAAAAACTTCATTCCTGAGAAACACTAGATACATTTGTTGACTACGACGTGCGAAAAAATAGGGACAAATAATGCGAACATGAAACATTCAACACCACACCTTGATGCTGAACGAATGACAATCAGAGAAATTGCAAAACAATCCTAAGACTATATTTAAAGATGAACCTAAATAGTAAGAATGAAAGAAGGAGTTTCAAATAAGCATCTGCAATCGGTACTGAGTTCCCATTCTAGAACTGGCTAGCCCAGGACCGGTTCGAGAGCATTTTTCCACATAAGTGACTTTCCAAGTGACATTCCCCTTCCCCTTTTTCTCTCGTAGACTTTTACCAGTGTCAGTTTTCCATGCCAGTTGTTGTATATATTGCATTGTGGCATGTATTGTATACAAATGATGTACTCGGGCGCCCCTCTCATCTTAATGTCCCAAGCTTAATGTCGCCTGGCCCTTAAACCCTTAAACCGGCCCTTGTTTGTCCTATGGCGTCACATAGTCAGCAACAGAACCAAGGGAATGTGTCCCATGAGGAGCTGATTGTCTGTTTGTGTACATTTACGGATTCAAGTACAACTCCAGTGACAGACAAAACTTTCGTTTACAAGAAAGTATGTATCTCGCTAATTTCGATGGCATATCAAATAGCACAGTGGACCGTATATTGCGTTTCGGTGGGGTAACGGACAGGTTAAGACATTTGACTTACGTTCGATAGGAGCGGGCTTAAAATCCCTGTCAACCAATCGAGACATAGGATTTCGTGATTTCCCTGAATGTGTTCGGCGAATACAAAAAAGGTTTTGTTGGAATGGCCATGTCCTTCCCTCTAGAAATTCTTATGGAACCTGTAAATCTTCATGTCACTGACAGGAAAAATCTCGAAAATATGTTGCAAGCTGCATGAAACCAATAGGTAGGAGCAGCTGACACACCCTGTACGAGGTTTCCTCATACAGTTGCTTCGTCATAGTCGTCCCAACCATAGAGGACAGATATAAAAAGCCATATATCTGAGAGAGAGAGCACTGAAAGACCTAAGTCGAAACAACACCCCGGGAGTAGACAACATTCCATTAGAACTACTAACAGCCTCGGGAGAGCCAACAACGAAAAAACTCTTCCATCTGGTAAACAAGATGTATGAGACAGGCGAAATATAGAAGATAGGTAAGGAACACCTAGAAAAAGCTTCTGAAAATTTTGACTGGAATTCATTCTTTCAAATTCTGAAGGCGGCAGGTGTAAAATACAGGGAGCGAAAGATTATTTACAATTAGTACAGAAACTAGACGGCAGTTATAAGAGTCGTTGGGAAGGAAAGGGAAACAGTGGTTGGGAAGGGAATGAGAGAGGGTTGTAGCCAATCCCCGATGTTATTCAATCTGTATACTGAGCAAGTAGTAAAGGAAACAAAAGTAAGATTTGGAGTAGGAATTAAATTCCATGGAGAAGAAGTACAAAGTTTAAAGTTTGCCGATGACATTGTAATTCTGTCAGAGACAGCAAAGAACATGGAAGAGCAGCGGAATGAAATGGACAGTGTCTTGAAAGGAGGATAAAAGATTAACATCAGGGAAAGAAAAACGAGGATCAGCTGATGCTGACGGAATTAGATTAGGAAATGAGAGTCTTAAAGTAATAGCCGTGCGGGATTAGCCAAGAGGTCTAAGGCGCTGCAGACATGGACTGTGCGGCTGGTCCTGGCGGAGGTTCGAGTCCTCCCTCGGGCATGGGTGTGGGTATTTGTACTTAGAATAATTGTGTGTGTGTAAGCTTAGGGACTGATGACCTTAGCAGTTAAGTCCCATAAGATTTCACACACACACACACACACACATCTTAAAGTAATAAATGAATTTTGCTATTTGGCGAGCAAAATAACTGATGATAGTCGAAGTAGAGAGGATATAAAATGTAGACTGCCTATGGCGAGCGTTTCTGAAGGGGAAACATTTGTTAACATGGAGTATATATTTAAGTGTGACGAAGTGATTGCTGAAAGCATTTGTATGGAGTGTCGCCATGTATGGAAGTGAAACATGGACGATAAACGGTGTAGACAAGAAGAAGATAGAAGCTTTCGAAATGTGGTGCAATAGAAGAATACTGAAAATTAGGTGGGTAGATCACGTTACTAATGAGGAGGTACAGAATATAATTAGAGAGGAGACGAATTTGTGGCGCAACTTTAAGTAGAAGAAGTGATCGGTTGGTAAGACACGTTCTGAGGCATCAAGGGATCACCAATTTACTATTGGTGGGTAGCGTGGAGGGTAAAAATCCTAGAGGGAGACCAAGAGATGAATACACTAAGCAGGTTGAGAAGAAAGTAAGTTGAAGTAGTTATTCGGAGATGAAGAGGTTTGCACGGGATAGAGTGGCATGGAGAGCTGCATCAAACCAGTCCCAGAACTGAAGACTACAACAGCAACAACAACATGTCTAAGACTGACGTCAATCTGACAGAAGTCCTATTGGGGATAAAGCTTTACTTGAAACGCTAAAATACAAAAATATCAGACTTTCTGGCCATGTTGCAGAGGAGTAACTTATAATGCAGACTGGAGATTTTAGGATATTAGGTTTTTGGATATGTTATATATTATCGCGGCAGCATCCCCAGAACATGTCAACCAAATAGTTTTAATGAATGGTATCTGCCTTACACTCAGATATTTTTAAGCCAGGTCATAGTTACATGCTGTTTTAATTATTTTCAAAACTGAGTAATATCATATTTAGATATGATTGAGCTACGATGGGTTAATTGTTCGTTTAACAGCATCCAGAGGTCAGCTTCTACGCGTCATTGCGATCAACGGTTAGGTGCATGCGCTTTAATAAAACGACGTTTATCCTTCGTGGCAGCTATTATCTTCCTTGACATGTAGTTACAGAACGCTGATTAGATACAAACAGTTCCGTGGCTTTCGATAAGGTCGGTGTTTAACTTACACGTTAATGATGATACAGCAGCGAGTAACATCGCAGCGATCAGCATGACAGACAATATGCCTCCTAACCGTGACACAACTCAAACGGTGCAAGCGCTTATTGTTAAATGTTTGTGGAGAGCGAAAACAAGACTTCCTAGAGATTACACAATGCATTTTTCCCCAATTTCCATATCCAAACGAAGAGTGATAAACGGACAAGTGGGTAATGATGGTCTAATTTTCGAAAAAAAATATTTAGTGCCTTGAAAGTAATCTGGCTAATTAAGAAAAACTTAATTAGTGATTTGAGGGAAAATTTTTGTCCGGGTTTTGATAGCCGAACGAAGTATAGGTACTGGACAAAAGAGATCTCAAACTGACCAGCATGATGTCTAGTTTTATAGAATGAGGTAACTGCTTGAAACTGGGGTAATTAAGAAATATTTTGTTAGTGATATGAGGAAAAATTTAAATATTTCCAGAATACCTGCTGCTAGTTATGCAAATGCAATGTAAAAAAGCTTCATCTCTTCCAGATCTAGTTATTTTTTGATTAAACATTACCACAGCGAAGGAATTGCGAAATTATTTCATGCTGAAAAAATAAAATATTCAGCAAATTACAGCACTAACTAAAACTTCTCTTGGCCTATGCACTCTCCATAATAACAGAACACCGGTCGATATTTAAATATTTTATATTTCGTGGTTTCCCAAAGAACCTCGAAATAAAAAATTTAAAAAAATACAGAAATGATTGGTCTGAAATGAAGAAACAAAACACATTAGAGAAATATTTACGCACCTCCATGCTGAATGTGTGTCAGTAGACTTTACCTAGGAGATAATTCATAATGTTCGACATAGTGTATGTTCCAAAATCCTACTGCAAATCGACCTTAGTAATATGGGTCTTTAATTCATCGGATTACTCCTGTTTCCTGTCTTGTTTATTCGTGTGACCTGTGTGACCTGTGCAACTTTCTAGTCTTTTGGTGCGGACCTCTCGTGGAACGAGCGGTTGTAGCTCTAATTTACCGTCGTATCCGTTGGCTTGGAGAGTGTTGTATAGCTCTTTCAAAGCTTCTTTGGCCGTTGTTTCATAACACCTGTAGTTGGTAATGTAATTAATGGGTTCAAAGAACTGGGAATTGCCCTTTGAGATACCATTGTGTTTTATGAGTAACACATTGTATTGGTGAATAATACCGATCGTGTTCTTGTTATGGACTATGTAGTAGCTGAAACTATTCCTCCTCAGACTGCAGAACATGAAGACTAACCCAGTGAATCCCCTATTCACTGTAATAGTGAATGGAAAACTAGTTTATTCAGTTAAAGATTCGCCCTTTACATCAAACAGCAATCATAATGTGTATAACGAAGCTCCACACACATGTATGTACAGTAACATTATCAGCTGCTGTCAAAAACTTTATCAGGTCCCTACCATTTACGGTCTGTACGTACATGGACCATCTTCTGGCACTGCTCAAAAAATTTTTTATATGGTTTTGCTTTCCGATGCATTTCATATAGTTGCCTTAATGTTAAGTGAAATACGGAAGCATTGTAACTCATATATTTTTGTCAGTTGGACACATCTGCAATTTCGTTGAAAATTGTGAAAATACTCTTCTTAACAATATAATAATATTGTAGAACGCATGAAAGCGTGAGATTTAAAATACAAACTTTTCTGTTGCAGAAGTATATTTTAATTAAATCACTTCGGGTACAAGGTCAAGTCATTATGAAACTCTAAAGCAAAAAAAGCGCCGATGTTTCGACTCACTTTTCAGTGGTCCTCTGCAAGGCGACTACGTCAAATTCACTTTGGCCGTGAAAGTCTGCAAACTAATATTAAAGAACTGGGACACGACATTCCCGTGTTGATTTTAATGTGATTTTATTTATTTTGAGCAGATATTGGCATCCGTTATTGGCTGTATTTTCCTTTTTTTCGTTAAGCGAAGGTAAATATACCTTGCCGGTTTCATACAGAGCTTATAAATCAATAAAGCATGGTACGCTTCCAAAAGTACTTTTGTTTAAGTTCATGTGTTTCACATAAGATATCGGGAGGAAGAAAAGGTCATGGCTTCTCTCGTGTATTCGATACGTTTCCATTTGTTTGACTGCGATGGATGTGAGTGGGTGGGAAGCAATACTTCGCAGTCCATTAGTCGACGGAAGCAATTCCGCAGTACCTGTGGGAAGCGGGTATAATATTTCAGATACGAATGATAAAAAATATATTCCTGTCTGTATAATAACTTAGGTTGCGGCGGCCGATGTAAATGATATTGAAGTCGCTGTTGGTCTACTGCCACATCTTTTTATGAAATATGTAAATTGCTAAGACACTTACACAGCAATACCAGTGGATATCTGCATGTAAGGCTTACACCAACCTGCACAAAACTCCACGAAATTCCTCCCTCGCATTTTGTCAAGACACTTTTATAATTTGCTAACTTGGATTTGTCGACCTGGAAAAAGCGTTAGACAGTGTAAAGTGGAGTAAGATATTCGAAATTTTGAGAAAAATAGGGGCAAGCTATGCTGGTAATATACGATAAGTACGAAAACCAGGAGGGAACAGTATGCCTGGAAGACGAAGAGCGAATTGCCCGTATTAAAAAGTGTGTAAGGCAGAGGCCTACTGCTCAGTCTAAGAAGTGATGACGGTAGTAAAAGAAAGAGGAATTAAAAGTCACGGTGAAAGGATGTCAGTGATAAGATTCGCTGACGATATTGATATCCTCATTGAATGTGAAGAAGAATTACTGAGTCTGTTGAATGGAATGAGTAGTCTAATGAGTACAGTACATGTAATGAAAGTAAATTGGAGAAAGACGAAAGGAATGAGAAATGGCAGAAATGAGAACAACGGGAATCTTGGCACCAGAATTGGGGATCACGAAGAAATGGCAGAAATGAGAACAACGGGAATCTTTACACCAGAATTGGGGGTCATGAAGAAGGCAAAGTTAACGAGTTCTGCTACCAAGGCAGCAAAGTAATTCTTGATGGAAGGAGCAGTGAGGACATAAAAAGTGGAGTAATGCTCGATCCCTGGCCAAGTGAAGTCAACTAGTATGAAACACAGGCCTTAATTTGAGAAACCAATTTATGGAAAAGTATATTTGGAGCAAAACTGAAAATTAGGTGGACGGATAAAGTAACGAACGAGGAGGCACTCAGTAGAATCGGCGAGGAAAGGAATATATGGAAAAAACTGACAAGAAGAAGGGACAGGATGATAGGACATCGGTTAAGACAACAGGCAATCTTATCCAAGGTACTAGAGGAAGTTGTGGAGGGTAAAACCTGTAGAGAAGGCACAGATTGGAACATATGCAGCAAATAGGTGAGGGCATAGGTTGTAATTCCTACTCTGATATGAAAAACGTTTCACAGTGTTGCAATTAGTGGCAGGCTGTATCAAACCAGTCAAAAGGTCGATAAGTCAAAAAGCAAGGAGAGGAAGAGCTGAATAAGTTCCATCAGCATATGAACAACTTGTTTAAGAACAATTCACGCCTGATCGAGGATGTAAATGTATGATTCTGTGTCAGGACATGGAAATCTAGAGAGCTCCCAGCGGCGTACTGTGAACCATCCGATGACTACGCGCCAAATCCTACCCCTACTCGGCTCAAAGTTGATACGTGCTGTAAGTGCTTAAGGGCTGAGCCAATAGCGTTAGCAATGTAAATCATACCAAAGAAAATTTGAAAGACCTATACAACACTCTCCAAGCTAACGGATACGACGGTAAATCAGTAATACGGACAAGAAGCGCTACAACCGCTTGCTCGACGAAGGGTCCGCACCAAAAGACTAGAAAGTTGTTCAGGTCACACCAATACTCCAGCCAGGCAACCGGAGTAATCCGATGAGCTACAGATCCATATTACTAACGTCGATTTGCAGTAGGATTGTGGAACATAAACTGTGTCAACCATTATGAATTATCTCCAAGGTAAAGTCTATTTACACACATTCAGCACGGATTCAGAAAATATCGTTCTTGTGAAATACAATAGCACCTAATTGGCACGAAGGAATGAGTACTATAGAGAAGGGATTTCGGATTGATTCCATATTTTCAGAAGATTTTGAAACCGTTCCTCAAAAGAGGCTTCTAAACATTTTGTGCCTATGGAATGTTGCTTCCGCTGTGCGACTGGATCCGTGATTTCCTCTCACAAAAGTCACAGTATGCAGTAACCGAGGGAAAGGCGTAGAGTAAATCGGAAGTGATATGTTACGTTCCACAAGCGAGTCCGAAATCCGTCGAATTTCGATTACACGATAAATCACACGTATTTTAAAGGCTGTCAGTCCGAATAAATACCTACGAATTATAATTACTAGCAACTTAAGTTGAAAGATCACGAAGATATTGTTGTGGACAACCAAACACTACGTTTTGCTGGCAGAATACTTAGAATATGCAATAGGTTTAGTGAAGAGACTGCTTGCACTACGCTTGTTGGTCCTCTCTAGGGTACTGCTACGCTGTAGGAGATCCTTACATGATAGGGTTGGCGGAGTACATAAAAAAGTCAAAGACGGACGGCTCGTTTCATACTGTCGCGAAATAGAGGAGAGAGTGTCACGGATGTGATAAGCGAGTTGGAATGCCAATCTTTAAAACAAAGGCGTCTTTCGTTGCGGCGAGATCTTTTCACGAAATTTCAGTGACCAACTTTCTCCTCCGAATGTGAAACATTTTATTGTCTCCAATCTACATAGGGAGAAACAATCATATGAGAAATCAAAGGTCTGCGGAAAGATTAAAGTGCTCATTTTTCCCACGCGTCGTTGGAGTGCGGTACGGTAGAAAGTAGGAATAACCCACTAAATTACAGACCCAAATAGTTAACGTTGATATGCAGCGGGATTCTGGAACGTATGTTTTGTTCGTACATTCTCAATTACCTCGAAGAGGGCGGTCTATTGACACAGTCAACACGGAGTGTCAGTGTCGTCGTAACTGCCGCCTGCGTCACGTCTGCTGTGCAGCGAGCTACGTTAATTTAAGTAATAACTGTATTTTTCTTACTTGTCACATCTTCTTCCGTGTGTTTTTGCTTTTAGGAGGCTTTAATTGTCGAGTGCTAGTAATAGTGTTCCATAGATTTCGTGTTTCTTTTGAATACAGTCAGAGAGAGTCCCTTTGTCAACCACAGTGCCAGTAGTGCTAGTGTTTGTTTTCAATACAGTCCAGAGACAGGTAGTGCTGTTTTCATTGTTTTCTACAAGAAGTGTCTAGCAACCACAGTTTAGTCAACAATGAGCCGCCTTTATTGAATTAGCAGTCTAGTTAAGAGTTGATTAACTCTCTACAGTAAATTGATTTCTTAGGATGGATAGGATGTGTGACTGCTGTGTACGGACGCAGGACGAGCTGGCCACTGTTCGCGAACAGCTGAACGTGTTGATGGCCGCGGTTAGCCGTCTTCAGGCTGCTGCCTCGGAGTGTAGTGGCAGTGGGGAGTCTGGTGCGTCGCATGGTACACCCCAGGTGTTAAATGCTTCACCCACTGCCCCTGCTGTCGAGACATCTTCGCGGGTGCCGGGCGCGGTTGGGCCTCCCTCTCCCCAAGGGGAGTGGCGGGTTCAGCGGCGTTCGCGGCGCACGAGGCGGAGGGTAAATGTGGAGGCTGGCCGTGTGGCATCGCCCGCTCTGCCTGTGAGTGGACATGTGGCTGCTCCTTCAGCAAGGTCCGAGCAGGCACACGGGGGGAGGGGTTTATTAGTTATTGGGAGCTCCAACGTTAGGCGGGTGATGGAGCCCCTTAGGGAAACAGCCGAAAGGTCGGGGAAGAAGGCCAGTGATCACTGTGTCTGCTTTCCGGGGGGTCTCATCCGAGATGTGGAGGAGGCCCTGCCGGCGGCGATAGAGAGCACTGGGTGCACCCGACTGCAAATTGTTGCTCATATCGGCACCAATGACTCCTGCCGTCTGGGTTCAGAAGTCATCCTCAGTTCGTACAGGCGGTTGGCGGAATGGGTGAAGGCGGAAAGCCTCGCTCGCGGGGTGGAATCTGAGCTAACTATTTGTAGTATCGTTCCCAGAACCGATCGCGGTCCTCTGGTTTGGAGCCGAGTAGAAGGCTTAAACCAGAGGCTCAAACGATTCTGCAGAGATATGGGGTGCAAATTTCTCGACCTACGCTATCGGGTGGAGAAATATAGGGTCCCCCTGAATAGGTCAGGCGTGCACTACACGCTGGAAGCGGCTACAAGGGTAGCGGAGTACGTGTGGAGTGCACATGTGGGTTTTTTAGGTTAGAGAATTCCCTCCCTAGGCCCGACAAGACGCCTCATAAGACGCGGCAAGGTAGGAGTAGGCAAAATGCAACAGGGAATAACAATATTAATGTGCTAATAGTAAACTGCAGGAGCGTCTATAGAAAGGTCCCAGAACTGCTCTCATTAATAAATGGTCACAATGCCCATATAGTACTAGGGACAGAAAGTTGGCTGAAACCAGACGTTAACAGTAATGAAATCCTAAATTCAGATTGGAATGTATACCGCAGCGAGAGGCTGGACAGTGAAGGGGGAGGCGTGTTTATACCGATAAGAAGTGCAATAGTATCGAAGGAAATTGACGGAGATCCGAAATGTGAAATAATTTGGGTGAAGGTCACGGTTAAAGCAGGCTCAGACATGGTAATTGGATGTCTCTATAGGCCCCCTGGCTCAGCAGCTGCTGTGGTAGGGCACCTGAAAGATAATTTGGAAAATATTTCGAGTAGATTTCTCCACCATGTTATAGTTCTGGGTGGAGATTTTAATTTGCCGGATATAGAGTGGGCCACTCAGACGTTCATAACGGGTGGCAGGGACAAAGAATCCAGTGAAATTTTTTTAAGTGCTTTATCTGAAAACTACCTTGAGCAGTTAAACAGAGAACTGACTCGTGGCGATAACATATTAGGCCTTCTGGTGACAAACAGACCCGAACTATTTGAAACAGTTAATGCAGAACAGGGAATCAGCGATCATAAAGCGGTTACTGCATCGATGATTTCAGCCGTAAATAGAAATATTAAAAAAGGTAGGAAGATTTTTCTGTTTAGCAAAAGTGACAAAAAGCAGATTTCAGAGTACCTGACGGCTCAACACAGAAGTTTTATCTCAAGTACAGATAGTGTTGAGGATCATTGGAGAAAGTTCAAAACCATTGTACAATATGCGTTAGATGAGTATGTGCCAAGCAAGATCGTAAGAGATGGAAAAGAGGCACCGTGGTACAACAACCGAGTTAGAAAACTGCTGCGGAAACAAAGGGAACTTCACAGCAAACATAAACATAGCCAAAGCCTTGCACACAAACAAAAATTACGCGAAGCGAAATTTAGTGTGATGAGGGCTATGCGAGAGTCGTTCAATGAATTCGAAAGGAAAGTTCTATGTACTGACTTGGCAGAAAATCCTAAGAAATTTTGGTCTTATGTCAAAGCGGTAGGTGGATCAAAACTACACTCCTGGAAATTGAAATAAGAACACCGTGAATTCATTGTCCCAGGAAGGAGAAACTTTATTGACACATTCCTGGGGTCAGATATATCACATGATCACACTGACAGAACCACAGGCACATAGACACAGGCAACAGAGCATGCACAATGTCGGCACTAGTACAGTGTATATCCAACTTTCGCAGCAATGCAGGCTGCTATTCTCCCATGGAGACGATCGTAGAGATGCTGGATGTAGTCCTGTGGAACGGCTTGCCATGCCATTTCCACCTGGCGCCTCAGTTGGACCAGCGTTCGTGCTGGACGTGCAGACCGCGTGAGACGACGCTTCATCCTGTCCCAAACATGCTCAATGGGGGACAGATCCGGAGATCTTGCTGGCCAGGGTAGTTGACTTACACCTTCTAGAGCACGTTGGGTGGCACGGGATACATGCGGACGTGCATTGTCCTGTTGGAACAGCAAGTTCCCTTGCCGGTCTAGGAATGGTAGAACGATGGGTTCGATGACGGTTTGGATGTACCGTGCACTATTCAGTGTCCCCTCGACGATCACCAGTGGTGTACGGCCAGTGTAGGAGATCGCTCCCCACACCGTGATGCCGGGTGTTGGCCCTGTGTGCCTCGGTCGTATGCAGTCCTGATTGTGGCGCTCACCTGCACGGCGCCAAACACGCATACGACCATCATTGGCACCAAGGAAGAAGCGACTCTCATCGCTGAAGACGACACGTCTCCATTCGTCCCTCCATTCACGCCTGTCGCGACACCACTGGAGGCGGGCTGCACGATGTTGGGGCGTGAGCGGAAGACGGCCTAACGGTGTGCGGGACCGTAGCCCAGCTTCATGGAGACGGTTGTGAATGGTCCTCGCCGATACCCCAGGAGCAACAGTGTCCCTAATTTGCTGGGAAGTGGCGGTGCGGTCCCCTACGGCACTGCGTAGGATCCTACGGTCTTGGCGTGCATCCGTGCGTCGCTGCGGTACGGTCCCAGGTCGACGGGCACGTGCACCTTCCGCCGACCACTGGCGACAACATCGATGTACTGTGGAGACCTCACGCCCCACGTGTTGAGCAATTCGGCGGTACGTCCACCCGGCCTCCCGCATACCCACTATACGCCCTCGCTCAAAGTCCGTCAACTGCACATACGGTTCACGTCCACGCTGTCGCGGCATGCTACCAGTGTTAAAGACTGCGATGGAGCTCCGTATGCCACGGCAAACTGGCTGACACTGACGGCGGCGGTGCACAAATGCTGCGCAGCTAGCGCCATTCGACGGCCAACACCGCGGTTCCTGGTGTGTCCGCTGTGCCGTGCGTGTGATCATTGCTTGTACAGCCCTCTCGCAGTGTCCGGAGCAAGTATGGTGGGTCTGACACACCGGTGTCAATGTGTTCTTTTTTCCATTTCCAGGAGTGTAAATGTCCAGACACTCTGTGACCAAAATGGTACTGAAACAGAGGATGACAGACTAAAGGCCGAAATATTAAATGTCTTTTTCCAAAGCTGTTTCACAGAGGAAGACTGCACTGTAGTTCCTTCTCTAGATTGTCGTACAGATGACAAAATGGTAGATATCGAAATAGACGACGGAGGGATAGAGAAACAATTAAAATCGCTCAATAGAGGAAAGGCTGCTGGACGTGATGGGATACCAGTTCGATTTTACACTGAGTACGCGAAGGAACTTGCCCCCCTTCTTGCAGCGGTGTACCGTAGGTCACTAGAAGAGCGTAGCGTTCCCAAGCATTGGAAAAGGGCACAGGTCATCCCCGTTTTCAAGAAGGGACGTCGAACAGATGTGCAGAGCTATAGACCTATATCTCTAACATCGATCAGTTGTAGAATTTTGGAACACGTATTATGTTCGAGTATAATGACTTTTCTGGAGACTATGGTTCAAATGGCTCTGAGCACTATGGGACTCAACATCTTAGGTCACAAGTCCTCTAGAACTGAGAACTACTTAAACCTAACTAACCTAAGGACATCACACACACCCATGCCCGAGGCAGGATTCGAACCTGCGACCGTAGCAGCCTCGCGGTTCCGGACTGCAGCGCCAGAACCGCACGGCCACCGCGGCCGGCCTCTGGAGACTAGAAATCTACTCTGTAGGAATCAGCATGGGTTTCGAAAAAGACGGTCGTGTGAAGCCCAGCTCGCACTATTCGTCTACGAGACTCAGAGGGCCATAGACACGGGTTCCCAGGTAGATGCCGTGTTTCTTGACTTCCGCAAGGCGTTCGATACAGTTCCCCACAGTCGTTTAATGAACAAAGTAAGTGCACATGAACCATCAGACAAATTGTGTGGTTGGATTGAAGAGTTCCTAGATAACAGAACGCAGCATGTCATTCTCAATGGAGAGAAGTCTTCCGAAGTAAGAGTGATTTCAGGTGTGCCGCAGGGGAGTGTCATAGGATCGTTGCTATTCACAATATACATAAATGACCTTGTGGATAACATCGGAAGTTCACTGAGGCTTTTTGCAGATGATGCTGTGGTGTATCGAGAGGTTGTAATAATGGAAAATTGTACTGAAATGCAGAAGGATCTGCAGCGAATTGACGCATGGTGCAGGGAATGGCATTTGAATCTCAATGTAGACTAGTGTAATGTGCTGCGAATACATATAAAGATAGATCCCTTATCATTTAGCAGGTCAGCAACTGGAAGAAGTTAATTCCATAAATCATCTGGGAGTACGCATTAGGAGTGATTTAAAATAGAATGATCATATAAAGTTGATCGTCAGTAAAGCAGACGCCAGACTGAGATTCATTGGAAGAATCCTAAGGAAATGCAATCCGAAAACAAAGGAAGCAGGTTACAGTACGTTTGTTGGCCCACTGCTTGAATACTGCTCATCAGTGTGGGATCCGTACCAGATAGGGTTGATAGAAGAGATAGAGAAGATCCAACGGAGAGCAGCGCGCTTCGTTACAGGATCATTTAGTAATCGTGAAAGCGTTACGGAGATGATAGATAAACTCCGGTGGAAGACTCTGCAGGAGAGACGCTCAGTAGCTCGGTACGGGCTTTTGTTGAAGTTTCGAGAATATACCTTCACCGAAGAGTCAAGCAGTATATTGCTCCCTCCTACGTATATCTCGCGAAGAGACCATGAGGATAAAATCAGAGAGATTAGAGCCCACACAGAAGCATACCGACAATCCTTCTTTCCACGAACAATACGAGACTGTAATAGAAGGGAGAATCGATAGAGGTACTCAAGGTACCCTCCGCCACACACCGTCAGGTGGCTTGCGGAGTATGGATGTAGATGTAGATGTAGATTTAGAAACAATATTTCTCATGAAACACAGCTAGCTCTTTACTCACACGAATTGTTGAGTGGTGTTGACAAGGGATTTCGAATTGATTCCGTATTTCTAGATTTCCTAAAGGCCTTTGACACTGTACCACACAAGCGGCTTGTAGTGAAATTGCATGCTTATGGAATATCGTCTCAGTTGTGTGACTGGATTTGTGATTTCCGGTCAGAGAAGCCACAGTTCGTAGTAACTGACTGAAAGTCATCGAGTAAAACAGAAGTGATTTCTGGCGTTCAAGGTAGTGTTATATGCCTTTTGCTGTTCCTTATGTATATAAACGATTTGGGAGACAATCTGAGCAGCCGTCTTGGGTTATTCGCAGAAGATGCTGTCTTTTATCGCCTAGTAAACTCATCAGAAGCTCAAAACAAATTGCAAAACGACTTAGAAAAGATATCTGAATGGTGCAAAAATTGGCAATTGACCCTAAATAATGAAAAGTGTGAGGTTATCCACATGAGTGCTAAAAGGAATACGTTAAACTCCCGTAATACGATAAATCAGGCTAATCTAAAGGGCTAATTCAGCTAAAAACCTATAAATTGCACTTACGAACAATTCGGATTAGAAAAAACACATAGAAAATGTTGTGGCAAAGGTAAACTAAAGACTGCGTTTTATCGGCAAAACACTTAGAAAATGTAATAGATCTGCTCAAGAGAGAGGACTATTCTTGTCCATCCTCTTTTGTAGTATTGCTGCGTGATCTGGGACCCTTACCAGATAGGATTAACGGATTACATTGAGAAAGTTCAAAGAAGAGCGACACGCTTTGTGCTATCGCGAAATAGAGGAGAGAGTATCACGGACGTGATAGAAGATTTGTGATGGACACCAATAAATAAAGGTGCTTTTCGTTGCGACCGAATCTTCTCACAAAATTTCAATCACCAACTTTTTCCTCCGAATGAAAAATATGTTATTGGCACAGATCTACTTAGGGAGAAACGATCAACATAAAAAAATAAAGGAAATCAAAGCTCGCAAGGAAAGTTATAGGTGTTCGTTTTTTCCGCTCGCTGTTAGAGAGTGGTATAGTCGAGGATTATTGTAAAGTTAGTTCGATAAACCCTCTGCCAGGCTGTCAGCTGTGATTTACAGAGTGTCCATGTAGATGCAGATGTAGTCTGAAGGTGAGTTGAAGAACCCTCTGCCTGGCAATGAAGTGTGAATTGGAGAGTGGTCATGCAGATGTAAATACAAAGTTCAGCAGGAAGCTAGACATAGTACATGAAATGACAGATCACGATTGTTCATTTGCTTTACATCACGGGTATGAGCGATCACTAACCAAGGTCTTTCACTGTATTTTCCGTATTAACTACTAAACATCGGTAACGTTTCAAAAATTATGAGATATGTTGAGGTTCCGTTGTCACTGAGAACATGATAAACCTGTACACATTATAAAATTAATTGTAACGGTTCACATTGGTACACTTCACTACATGTCAGCTTACACACACAAGTAAACGAACTGGGAACGACTGGGAACAGCATCCAGGAATAAAGATGTAAAACACAGACAAAGATACATACACATAGTTAACCACACATCGGTATGATTTAAATAGGTCTGTCCAGTTTAACATCAGCGACATTCCTTTAATCGGTATATCGATATCGAAACGGCTGCATCAAACGCCGATTTCATTTTATCTTATGCTTTTTTTACAATTTTTGGTAAATTGCTTTTTTCATAATGTAGTAGAACTTAATTTTACCTTCACTGTTAAAGGATCTTACTACTTTCTGAGTACTCGTCACCTCCAGTCTTTTTCTTTGACTGTGTGATGCAAGTATAGGTGTCACAAAAAAGTCCAATCGTAGCGGTGCGAATGGAATAACCAGATTTATGATTTGAAGAAATGGCACACCAGTGGCGTTAAAAAAACCATTTTTAACGCAAGTAGTGTCCTATTTCTTCACATCAGCATTCTTCAAAAACAACTGCTGAAAATGATGAACAAAAATCTAAACGACAAGATTGGTCTTTGCTATGTACGGAGACGTGTGAGAGGAAATGCTGACGTAGTCGGTGCTCGGTGTTACCATCAGAAATTTCAACGTTCAGCTTCACCACGCAGTTTTGACATTACCACTGCTGGTAGGTAGCTAAAGTTTGCAGAAATGAAAAAAACACGTAAGTCGACATGAAGTGTTCCGGGCAAACCCGATAGGTGGCGAAACCAAACAACGACCCATCGTAAACCTTTTCTTGTGCAACTTACATGCAGTTACCATTGTTAACAAAGTGATTAGCGCCAAGTGTGAACTTGAATCGTCGCCCTTTCAGTTCATGCTTTAAGGGGGATAAGAAGGTTGCTATCTAGTTGGTGTACAGAATATCTAATAATAAATCAATATTTAAATGTACAGTTCTAAAACCGGAGGTATATTTACAACGTGTAGCCGATACTTTTGTAGTCCGGTACGTCGATATTTCTTCCGTATTCATATCGAGAAATAGATACATATTTCCATATGTCGACGGTGACAATGATACTTTTTTTAAATTTCGATACATCGGATTCCTGATATTTTTCTAAAAATATCAACAGTCCTAGTAATTAGAGGATCCAGCATTTGTTAGATTCCAATCCCGAACGTCGTAGATATATACGAGATAGAGTGCGTGTGCGTGGTACCTCCAATGTTAAGGAATCTGAGAGGCGTGTTAGCGACCTGGGAAGCAGAGCACGAGAGTTGTACTGATGATGATGTCGTGTGACGAGGGCCTCCCGTCGGGTAGGCCGTTCGCCTGGGGCAAGTCTTTCGATTTGACGCCACTTCGGCGACTTGCGCGTCGATGGGGATGAAATGATGATGATTGGGACAACACAACACACAGTCCCTGAGTGGAGAAAATCTCCGACCCAGCCGGGAATCGAACCCGGGCGCGAAGGATTGACAGTCCGTCGCGCTGACCAATCAGCTACCGGGGGTGGACGAGAGTTGTACTAGAATGAGACAGCACGGCATATAGACACTTATCGGATCACCATCGCTACTGTGAACAGGCTACGAAGTTTAATGAAGCTCGTTTACTTGTGAGGCAGCCGTGGATACGCAAATGGAAAATGAGAGAGGTAACCGAAATCCCAGTCCTGCCTAACAACGTAGGTTCCCGACTTCCTGCTCTCTATCAGTCTCGGTATGACGGGCTGTAAGTGATCGTACAGCAGTAGCCTCACCGAGCACAGCCGCGTCCGGCTAAACAAACATCGGGTGCAGACCTGGCGTCGTTTTACCACGACTAACAGCAGGAAAACATGTCCCCCACTAACTTGCAGCCGATTTGCGGTGAGCTGCCAATTACCAGCAAGCCCTGCAATCCACAAATACTCCGCCATGCATCTCCTTCCTCTCTCCTAAGACTGACCAGTGGTATTTTTGGGGCCAGTAAAAATCTGAAAAAAGTGAGTTCAGTGGTCTTATGGCACCGTTAGTAATGTGATACGACGCAGCACCAGGTCTCTAGCAAAATTTCCTGAGGAAATTTCCTGCATCACGGCTAAAAAGTCAAATGTATTAATATCTTAACATTTTAAGTATTTTGCAAGATACAGCAGTACACATGAAACGATTTTGATAACATATCAGTTATCTCAATTGTTTACTCTCTTTTGTGAGACAACAGTAGGCACATTTCATACGTTTAATGTAATCTATATAAATCATTATGAACCGTGGCCTTTCAATAAGTAGTGCAAATTATCCAGTATGAGATTTTCACTCTGCAGCGGAGTGTGCGCTGATATGAAACTTCTTCTCAGATTAAAACTGTGTGCCGGACCGAGACTGGAACTCAGGACCATTTGCCTTTCGCGAGTAAGTGCTCTACCAACTAAGCTGCCCAAGCACGACTCACGCCCCGTCCTCAGTTCGAGTCTCGGTCCGGCACACAGTTTTAATGTGCCAAGAAGTTTCAGTGCAAATTATCTCATTTATGGATTCTTCCGTCGCTTCTTGATAGAACAAGTCCATATTGAGAGTTGAATCACAATTAGGCGGTTTTTTGTTCTCATTTTTTTTATATTAACTAGTTTTCGGCTTATTAGGTTATCATCAGATAACTACTGTCTATTGTTTACAAGGAGCTTGTGTTCTTACGAACCAAACATTCTGGACTACGCTACAACGCACTTATATACGATCTTTAGTTGCGGTATTGTCTTTGGAATTGTCAAACGCGTCTTTTTTACTTTTTGTTCTGTAAATCTTTAACATAATAAATCACATTTTGTGGGTTGTCGGTACCATGTATGACAACAAGCAGAATTATTTAGAACACACATTATTACAAAATTACAATTTTTTTATATTTGTTGTGAACAGTTGCACAGGACACTAATTATTGGTTGTACAACAGCGATGTTTTCTTTGTGTTTTTACATTTTGTTATTAGAAAAATTGTGCATTAGTATATACCAAACATTACATTGTTACAGTTGAGTTACAGTTACGAATGTAAACACATAAGGGATATTACATTATACTGGGGTGTGAATTTGTCTAGTATTGGGACACTTTGTGGTTAGTAGCAGGTTTACTTTGTTGTGTAAGGTTTGTGGTGATGTGCTCAGTTGTAATCGGTCATTTAGAACCAGCTGGGGATTTAGGGTTAAGTGTTTGTTAATTTCAAGTGCTTCTAATAGGCTGAGTTATCTGCCTTTGTTGGCTATATGTAGCACTTCTGTGTGTGTTAGATATGTGAGTTCTTCTTTGAGCACATGTTCAGCAAAGGCGGAGTCTGATTTATTTAATCTCCAGCTGCGTTCATGTTCAGTCAGCCTTGTTGATACAGCCCGGCCCGTATGACCAATGTACAGTTTATTGCAGTCAGCGCAGGTTATTTTGTAGACCCCATTGTTGCTTAGTTTATCTGTTTTGCCCTTGCTGTTGAATAGGAGATAGCTGTAGTGCCTCTTACGTAAAACGATGTTTTGTAGTATTGTGATTTCAGTGTTTTGGATAATATCCCTTATGTGTTTACATTCGTAACTGTAACTCAACTGTAACAATGTAATATTTGGTATCTATTAATGCACAATTTTTCTGATAACAAAATGTAAACCCCAAAGGAAACAGCTCTGTTGTACAACTAACAATTAGTGTCCAGTGCAACTGTTCGCAACAAATACCAAAAAATTATAATTTTGTAATAATCTGTATTCAAAATAATTCTAATTGTTGTCATTCAAAACCTAAAATGTGGTTTAATATGTTAAATAACAGTTTTACAGAACAAAAAGTCGAAAGACCCGTTTCAGAATTGCAAAGACAATATCACAACTAAACATCGTATGGAAGTGCATTGAAGTAGAATGTCTGGTTCGTAAGAACACAAGCTACTTGTAAACAATAGCCAGTAGTTATCTGAATAAGCCGAATACTAGTTCAATCAAATAAAAATCAGTATAACAAAAAACCGCCTAAGTGTTATTCAACCCTCAATAGTGCAACATATTTTTTTCTCGGCTAGTTTCAGCCGAAAAAATGCGGAATTTGTTGTGAGACATTGTGGAATACTGGCGCCTCATCACCTATAGTTCTCACGAAGTTCCGATAGCTTGCGGCGCTATACGTAGGTTTCAAAACTACGCCTGCAACGGAGTTGCGTTCCAAGCGCGCAGTTGTCACTGAGCTTCGTTTAGCAGAAAATAAGAGCATCGCAGATACTCATAGGCGCTTGCGGAATGTTTACGGAGACGAGGCAGTCAACAGAAGCACGATTGGTCGAGGTGTTTGTCATCATTCCAACAAGGTGCGTACCGACCGGCCTCAAACAGCTGCGAATCCTTCAAAGCTGGAACGTAGGAACATTCACATTCGAGGTAGTCAACGAATGAAAACCATTTCGCTGCTCCACTGGATGTCTCTGTTAGTATTGCTGAGGCACTCGCCCACCAGGTGCGGTCAGATGTATGTGGACGCTGTGATTCTCGCAGCCTAACAGAAGACCATAAAGAGCAATGAAGGACCATCTGTGCGAAACTGCTTGGAGTGCATTTCCGCAGTGGGTAACAGTTGAAGTGCAACTAAGCTGTCACTTCACTGAGACCTTCATTCTTAGAAATACTTTTGATCCTGTATAATCCGACCCTTAAAAGCAGCCCCCTTTGCTGCCTGCGTAGCGTAAAATATAAGCACTACTCGCTTTTGCTATGGTAAGTCACACACTCCCACACTCATGCTCATAAATTAAGGATAATTGCAGAATGTGGTGCTACACAAAGAGGAACTACACCAAACTGGCTCTAATAGCATAGGCACATAGGGAACACACACTACACAGATCTGTAAGTCCATGGTTTTGGTGATAAGTTGAGAAAACCGTCCCGAAAAACATGTGCTACAAAACATCACTGTCTCCTGCGCATGTACCCCGACATCAATATGGGATATGATCACCACGCACATGTACACAGGCCGCACAACGGGTTGGCGTACTCTGGATCAGTTGGTCGAGCAGCTGCTGGGGTATTGCCTCCCATTCTTGCACCAGTGTCTGTCCGAGGTCCTGAAGTGTCCTAGGGATTTGAAGACGTGCAGCGATACCTCAACCAAGAGCATCCCAGAAGTGCTCGATTGGGCTTAGGTCTGGAGAACAGGCAGACCACTCCATTCGCCTGATATCTTCTGTTTCAAGGTACTCCTCCACGATGGCAGCTCGGTGGAGCCGAGGGTTATCATCAATCAGGAGGAAGGTGAGACCCACTGCACCCCTGAAAAGGCGGACATACTGGTGCAAAATGACGTCCCGATACACCCTACCTATTACAGTTCCTCTGTCAAACACATGCAGGGGTATACGTGCACCAATCATAATCCCATCCCACACCATCAAACGACGACCTCCATACAGGTCCCTCTCAAGGGCGTTAAGGGGTCGATATCTGGTTCCTGGTTCACGCCGGATGAAAACCCGGTGAGAATCACTGTTCAGACTATACCTGGACTCGTCCGTGAACATATCCTGGGACCACTGTTCCAATGACCATGCATTGTGTTCTTGACGCCAGGCTGTAAGGGCTCTCCTGTGACCAGGGGTCAGTGGAATGCACCTTGCAGGTCTCTGGGCGAATAAACCATGTCTGTTCAGTCATCTGTAGACTGTGTGTCTGGAGAAAACTGTTCCAGTGGCTGCGGTAAGGTCTCGAGCAAGGCTACCTGCAGTACTCCGCGGCCGTCTGCGGGCACTAATAGTGAGATATCTGTCTTCTTGAGTTATTGTACACTGTGGACGTCCCGTACTGAAGCGCCTGGACACGTTTCCTATCTGCTAGAATCGTTTCCATAATCTTGGGATCACACTTTGTGGGACATGGAGGGCCCTTGCTACTACCTGCTGTCTTTGACCAGCCTCCAGTCGACCTAGTATTCTACCCTTCATAACGTCATCAATATGAAGTCTTTGAGCCATTTTCAACACACAGTCACCATTACCACTTCTGAAAACGTCTGCACACTTACTCGCTGCACCGTACTCTGATATGCACCAACACACCTCTGCGTATATGAACTGCTGCCAGCGCCACCGTGCGACGACCGCAGGTCAAATGCACCGCATGGTCATACCCCGAGGTGATTTAAACCCGAAAACCGCCCACCAGAGCTTTGTTTCACCGTGTATCAGCATTATCCTTACTTTATGAGCATGAGTGTATTATGTGACATATTACTGTGTCATATATGTCTATATTTTTCTATGTTGTTTCACACCAATGTACGCACAGCCTCCGTAGCAGAATATGACTTGCACTTATCTATATCAAGTTTGATGCGATAAAACCCTGTCCAGCAAAAGGACAGTTCTAGGCTTGTCATGCTTGAACTGCGGTTCTTTTCGGTCTCACCAGGCTCAGTATATAATATTTGCATTGTATGCTCTTAAACACAGCTGTTGTGAGTAATTATACCTCAAGGCTTTAATAATCTACAACGGGAAGTTTATTCACACTCTTTCGTTTGATGGTATCCACTGAAACCATGCACAGCAAGTTCTGCTTAGTCATTGTCCAAGGAACACGTTCCTAATCTCTCCTCCATACTGCAATGTTTTATTATTTCTAAGATTGGATTATCTGTGGATTTCGGCTGGTGCTGTGCTTTTGGGCCTGCGCCCATAACGTGGCCTGTTTCAGCTAAGTATTATCATCAGATCAATAGAATTATTCTACCCGTGGCCGAAGTCGCTAACACCTGTGCAATGGCGTTGGACTCGGAGCTATACAGCTTCGAATCCTGGCGGTGGATGAAATTTTCACTACCAGTATTTGGCAGCAAGGCGAGGAGAGGTGGTGGTGTGAAGTACCTAATCACCAGACTTCGCCCCAGTGTCCTGGGTTAAATTCCAAACTTCTCCACAACGTCTCCTGAAGTGACAGCATGTGACATGTCCACCGCATTGAAACGTGAAGCTCGGAGGTCTCCTTGGTACTATCTGAGAGGATACGCTATGTACCAGCACCGGGGTTCACCCTCTCCTTTCTCTCACCATACAAGACAAACATAACACTACATTATACACGCATCCATTTCACTCATCTACACTCTACAAATACACAGACGACCCTCACATACCCGCAAGGATAGGGACCAATGTGCGCGGAGGAAGAAATAATACTCGTTTCAGAATACTCTTAATGAGCCGGCCGGAGTGGCTGAGCGGTTCTAGGCGCTACAGCCTGGAACCGCGTCACCGCTACTGTCGCAGGTTCGAATCCTGCCACGGGCGTGGATGTGTGTGATGTCCTTAGGTTAGTTAGGTTTGAGTAGTTCTAAGTTCTAGGGGACTGATGACTTCAGAAGTTAAGTCCCATAGTGCTCAGAGCCATTTGAACTATTTGAACTCTTAATGATCTGATGATGCAGTAAGCCGAAGTCGGCCATGCTGTAAATTACACAGTACTGTAATGTGTGATCGAGTTAATGTGTGATTGAAACTGGCAATTGTGAACGTTTAGATGTTTCAATTAACCCAAGCCTCTGGAAGAAGTTTCATGATATGTATTTTATTTTCAACATGATAGCATTAGTAGCTGATATTTTTGTTGTGTTTTATCTATAACAGTGTTTTTACTACCACTACGCTATTCGTAGATAAAATTGTTTTCATCTGCTACCTGTGCGCCATGAGACACGATACGGTGGGTGGCGAATTGTACATATCGTACCAATGTTTCTAAAAAAAACTTATTATTTCGCAGCCACGAATATTAGCCTTCAGTATAGTCATTTTCCGATTCCATTCCTGCTAATTATGCATCCCCGGACTCCACACACTTCATCATATCAATACTGTGGTCGAGTAGGTTTGTCTTCCAATTATCTGTGAGTCCGGAGGTGCACGGTTACCACAGTTAAGGCAGGTGGTCCCAGGGAAACAGCTACTATCCCTCCATTTTGTCTCAGCATTGCATTTTTTTGCTAGACTGCCTCTTATCAGTCCCTGTTTGTCGGCCGTTTCCTTCAAGTGAACTATTCCGCAATGGACTAGCGATCTCCAGGAGGAGCGATCGAGAACGGAGTCTCACAGCTGTCACAAAAAAATACCTTTGCAAAACGGAAGCTTACCCTCCTAGACTGTATGGGTTACCTAAGATACACAAGCCCAATGTCCCATTGATACCGATAGTGAGCGCCATTGGGGCTCCTACTCAAGAGCTGGCTAGATATCTTGCTTCTTTGTTGCAACCGCATATAGGTAAAACTGACACTCATATTAAAAATTCCATGGATTTTATCGAAAAACTGAGGGAGATCACACTTAGTCCAAGTGACATCCTTGTCAGTTTCGATGTAGTATGCCTGTTGACCATGGTCCATGTTGGCGAAGCTCTTTCTTACATAGCTGATATGTTTCCTACTGATATAATAGCTTTGTTTCGACATTGTCTATCCTCGACTTATTTTCAATATAACAACGAGTTTTATGAACAAAATGATGGGTGGCCGTGGGTAGCCCTCTGAGCCCTGCTATTGCTAATCTATTTATGGAATTTTTCGAACAACAAGTGCTGCAGTCTGCCAAAAAAAGCCCTTTGAAATGGAATCGATACGTGGATGACACCTTTGTGATATGGCATCACGCTGAAGAGGAACTAAGTGATTTTTTGGTGCGCATAAACAGTTTCAATCCAAAGATACAATTCACCATGGAGAAAGAGAGTAATGGACAACTAAATTTTTGGATGTATTGGTTATTATACGGGCAGATGGGACTTCAGGGCACAAGGTATATAGGAAAGACACACACACCGATCATTACCTACATAAGGATTCGAATCATCATCCTAGGCAGAAGAGAGGAGTCATAAAAACTTTAGTGGACAGGGCTAATAAAATCTGTGAGCCAATGTATTTTCAAGATGAATTAAGCCATTTGCGAAGGGCTTTCAAGAGAAATGGGTACACTGACAACGAAATAAATCGAGCACTCCACCCTAGAAGAAAAGTGTCCGAAAATACACGACAACAACAACCGTCGGCTGGAAAAGTTTTTCTTCCATTTATTCATAACATCACGGACCGTATTGGGAAAGTTTTGGCCAAGTTTCAAGTGGAGACAATCTTTCGACCTCCCAAGAAAATTAGTGAAAGTTTAAGATCAGTGAAAAGACGCACGACACCCCCTAGCTACCACCGGTTTGTATAAAATTCCGTGTAGCTGTGGCATGGTTTATATTGGAACAACTAAAGGGAGTGTTAATACCCGCCTAACGGAACACAAGAGGAACTGTAGATTGGGACGAATTGACAAATTAGCTGTAGCGGAACACGTTTTCAAAGACGGTGATCACGAAATCAAATTTAGTGAGACAAACGTGACAGCTAGGACCTCACATTATTATACCCGCATGTATAGAGAAGCAATAGAGATCTACAAGCACGAAAATAATTTAATAAAAAAGAAGGAGGATTAAAACTAGACAAGATATGGCGGTCGACTCTGTACCAACGAAGTGACTATCGATTACTTATAATCGAGAGAGTTGCCACTAGCCAGAGATAGTTTTAAAGTCGAAAGCACGTGATGAGTGGTGGCGCCATCTAAGCGCTCTTTATAAGCGGGACCTTCAGCGCCTAGCAGAAGATGTTGCCCGCAGTAGGCAACGAAACGTCAGGAAGGAGAAGCAGTTTTATATATGGACCACGGCAATTCAACCCGGAAGTGAAAGCTTACATGTTATGAATGTCACACATTTTCATTTTAACTTTATTTTCATGTTTAAATCGTATCCTCTGACGTCCCACACATTTTTCGATTTCTAACTCAGAGTAAAACACTTGTTTCGGAATGCGATTACGGGGGATGCGGACTGCATACCCTTCACTTTGTAACGGGACTTCCTCCGGTAGCATTACTTTACCTTAACAGTAGGTGTAGATAACAGTATTATATTTTGAGTTTTGGACAGGTGAATATTATCTAACTAACTTTTCTGAAAACTGTCATATAATTTTATACACAGTATGTTGTACTTCAAGTTAAAATTTATGAAAATGGATTACTTTATAAAATGTTTTAGTCTCGTTGTTACAATCGGTAAGTACTAGTTCTAGCTGTACAATTCAAATAATTTTTTTAGAAAGATTTGAAATTACGGATTACTGCCACACTTAAAATTTTTGTTACTAATTACGTAATACTGTACTGGTTACTATGTTTATTTATGGATTAATTTATGAAACAATAATCGAAAGTAATAATGCAACAGAAACTAGTAGAAATTCAGTTACGAAAAATTGTAAACCCTTTGGAATATGGTTATTTCCGCAGTGCGTGAGAGTCTTACGCATGCCTCTGATGTGATCGGACATATTTTTGTATTTTGTGTGAACAGTGTAATTTCGGATTTGTTAATGTGGAGAATCAAAAGACTTTATGATATTTTAAAATGTGAAAAAATATATTTACGTAAAAACAAAAATTCTGCAACAACAATCTTCAAATTGATTTAGATCAATCCGCCCGTGAGGACCTAAAATGTGACATTTTCAGCTTCAAGAATCAGACCCCTAGATGAGAATAGCTGGAGCCAACTCTACATGGCAAGCTAAGGAAACTAGAAAGTTTATTGTATAATCTTCGCCCGTCTAAAATCTTCATAAAAGGCAGCCGCGCGGGATTAACCGAGCGGTCTAGGGCGCTGCAGTCATAGACAGTGCGGCTAGTCCCGGCGGAGGTTCGAGTCCTCCCTCGGGCATGGGTGTGTGTGTTTGTCCATAGCATAATTTAGGTTAAGTAGTGTGCAAGCTTAGGGACTGATGGCCTTAGCAGTTAAGTCCCATAAGAGATTTTGAACATTCATAAAAGATGAATGTGAGCCATAGATGGAAGTAGGAAGTAGGGGATAGATTACACCATCTTAATAGTTCACTAATATCATCTCTTCTATATTGGTTCTACTCGTCTCTTCACAGATGCTGACATTTGCGAGCCTGTTTTGCTATGTAACACCAAAATGATCCTCATGCATCACTGCTGGCAGTATTGCTCCAACTTTCTAATGTACTGCCTACAACTTGTCTAGGATTCAGATTAATAAAGCAGAGTGGGAATCGAAACTAAATTGTATGCGGGAATTTCTGTTGCAGCACTATCATCGTGGTTGACAGATATTCGAGATCTTACTCTGGCTTCCGCATACAAAGTGTATGCTGTGTATGCTCAGAGTAGCAAAGGCAGTATGATGCGGGATACGGCGATTAGGATATTGTTGTTGATAAACCCGCCGTCCAGCTCGTCCGTTGTGGTGCGCTACGTAGGACGCACCAACCATATCAGTGTACTCACTCCATGTGTATCGCTTCATTAGTAAACAGAGACAATGCACTACTGCACTGGTGGACACAGTTGCCTACAACTGAGGAGCTTAATACGCCCTTTAACAACTGGAGATCGTTATACGGCCTCTAACAACTGAAGAGCGTAATACGACCTCCACCGGTTTAAATAATCCTCATAGGAAAATATGGCATTAGGGAAAAGTATTTGTTTTGATGTCCCCTACAACCTCCCAGAGTTTGTCGGCTTAAATACTTTTCACCCTGTATATTCTTACGCTCACACTAAAACATTTGTAGTTACTAGGTGAATTTGATTGCAGGAGAGGTTTATATCAGGTGAAAGCGAACATTTACACTGTAAAGCGTCGAAGACTGTATACCGTGAAAAGTGGCGCTGTGGAAAGACAATGGACAATGGATCCGGTTTCGAGAGGACGACAGTTCAAATCCCCTCCCACACAAATAGACTTAGGTTTTCTGTAATTTCCCTAACCTGCTGAAGGCAGATACTGGATTGGTTCCTTTGATAACGACACGGCTGATTTCTTTCCCCACCCTTTCCCAATCCGAGATCGTTCCCCATCTCCAGTGACAGCGTCAAATGGTTCAAATGGCTCTGAGCACTATGGGACTCAACTTCTGAGGTCATTAGTCCCCTAGAACTTAGAACTAGTTAAACCTAACTAACCTAAGGACATCACACACATCCATGCCCGAGGCAGGATTCGAACCTGCGACCGTAGCGGTCTCGCGGTTCCAGACTGCAGCACCGAGAACCGCACGGCCAGTGACCGCGTCGTCGACAGTACTAAATCACCCTTCCTTCCTTCTTTCAGTGTCTGTACATAAAATTCCTACTGACACTTGATATTTCATAAACATGTAAGTTCAGGTTTTTGAAACAAACATTTTCGTTTATTGAGCATCATATTATCTACAGACTTATCTACTGTTTAGACAATGGAATACTTAGGAGTAAGTAATGACACGGGTACTTTTTGATTCCATTTCTCCACCCATACCCAACCATTTACACCATATAACGTTGGGCTGGCATGTGAGAAGAGCAAACACTAATTACAGTTTACGTGTGCTAACTGAGGAAGCACACCATGCCGTTTATTTGAAATAGTCTGGCGGAGTTATGAGTTGTCGTCTATAAGCGCTTCCGTTTGCTTTTCTGCTTCGTCCTTCAGGCGGGGCGCGTCTCAGTAGGTCTCTGGGGTGGTTGCTTACCTCCACGCGACATCCGGCTATCAAACTATCACACTAGGCATAATTCCCTTTTTTACTTGTCCAAGAATTAGCGGTACACGCAGTACTGTAAAAGGTTGTTTGCAGCTCTGAAGGATTGAGGCAACACTTGTTCTGGAATGTGAAATAATTTCTGAAACATTGAATCCTGGCCACAATAACTCGACGACTTGGAAACACTGAGTAACAGTAGACGGGAAGGGCACAGAGTGGTTCATCTTGAAAGTAGGGCGTATACTTAAAAACCGACTATTCAGTCTGAGAAGACCTGACAATTTATGTCTTCATTCTCTTTAGGCATGTCTTGACCTCAACGTATTTTCTGTTTAATGGGGAATACTATGAGCAAACGGATGGAGTCGCAATGGGCAGCCCACTCTCGCCGGTGGTCGCGAATTTGTACATGGAGTACTACCAGGAGGAAGCCTTCGCGTCATCCAATTGGAAACCTACTTGTTTCTTCCGTTGTGTCGATGACACGTTCGTCATCTTGCCCCATGGTAGGGACAAGCTCCTGGATTTCCTTACACACCTAAACTCCATACATCCAAACATCAAATTCACTATGGAGACCGAAGCAGAAGGAAGGTTACCACTCCTGGACGTCATGGTCAAGAGAAGAGTTGATGGTACCCTGAGTGACGGTGTGTACAGGATGAAAACGCACACTGACCTGTACCTGCATGCAGACAGCTGCCACCACCCTTCTCAGAGGAATGGAGTACTAAAAACACTAGTACACAGGGCGCACAGCATATCAGACGCAGAGAATCTGCCCCAGGAATTGGAACACCTCAGAACAGTGTTCGGAAAAACTGGGTACTCGGAATGGCAGATTAGACGCGCTCTGTGTCCCACCACCACAGCACAACCTGTGGAGAGGGATGAAGTCACGGAAGAAGAGGTAGCCACTGCCTTTATTCCGTACAATGGCGCACTATCGGGGAAAATCAGCCGTATATTAAAGAAACACCAAGTTAAAACCGTCTTTTGCCGCCCAGTAAAACACGAGAATTACTGGGAAGAGTGAAAGATGACCTCGGTTTGAGGAAGGCCGGCATATAACAAATTCCCTGTGAGTGTGGGAAGACTTATATCGGACAAACAGTACGCACCATCGAAGATCGTTGCCGAGAACATCAAAGGCACACTCGACTGAAATATCCAAATAAGTCGGCGGTAGCAGAGCACTGTTTGTCCGAGAAACACGAGATGGATTATGAGCGTACCAAGATCCTGGCTCAGACCTCTAAATATTGGGACAGCGTTGTAACGGAGGCTATCGAAATTCGGACCGGGGAAGATCTTATCAACCGAGATTGCGGCTACAATCTCAGCAAGGCTTGGGACCCGGCACTGAATGTAATTAAGAAGACTCTCAGCAAGAAGTACGAAGTGGCCACCAGGGCGGACGTAGCAAGCACATCGACGCTACGACAGATTCCGGCGCCCACGTCTTCGCGACCGCCGGCGCGCGGGCGCGAACGGTGAAGAGAGCGGCCCGAGGGGGAGGGGATTTAAATCGGCCGCCCGCCCTTAGGAACTCTGTTCGTCAGCGCAGCTGACGAAGGCGACATGTCTGATCGCCGAAATATTGTGCCCGTTGGACACTATGAACCGGCAGTATACCCGTGGACAGTCCGAGCAACAAATACGCCAGGAGAAACTGAAGAATCACAATTCAGTATACGTTCCGGTGGAGCCAGTACCCAGCCTACTGCATACAGGGTGTTGAAAAACTTAGATTGCAGCAGTGAAGGGCTGAGGCAACACTTGATCTGGAATGTGAAATAATTTCTGAAACATTAAATCCTGGCCACAATAACTCGACGACTCGACACTGACTAACCTTAGATGGGAGGGGTACAGAACGGTTCATCTTGAAAGTAGGGCGTATTCTTAAAAACCGACTATTGAGTCTGAGAAGACCAGACAATTAAGGATATGTTCCTGTGGAGCCTGTACCCAGCCTACTGCATAACAGAGCCGTCATCAAGTGGCAGGAAGTTCACTGTAATTGTAAGTTTTAGTCAAAAAATACAAATTGTGTACAACGTGTATGTTCCTTATAAAAGAATAACAATGACCAACACTAATACCAATGAAATCTAAGCCACCTCTAATGTTATTTCCTGTTTAAGAAAAGTTTTTGTTCAGTATGAGATAAGCGATTGTCGTGAGTTTCGAACCAAACAATTCATTTACGGAAAATCTTATTCGGTAGAACTGTTCATGAATTTTCAGAATGATAATCAATCCTTCTCTCATGTAAAGTTAAATATACAGGGTGAAGCGAAATTCGCGCACTCGGGCTTTGCAGCGTGGCTCCTTACATGCCAGTAAAAAAAAAAATGTGTCTCACAAAATTTCGTCCGGCGAGTACATCCAGCAGAAGAAGGACGTTAAAGAGTGGCAGTCTGGCAACGCTATAACCACATGTATGGTAACTACCTCCGTCAGCACATATTAGTTGTGCTGTACAGTTGGGGAAGTGAATAGAGTTTTGGGTTAGCATGTAAGAGGCCAATGGTTCGATTCTGGTTTGAGGCATATGTTTTTAATTTGGTAAATGTAGTCCAGGTGGTACGGTACCTGGCATCTTAATCGTCAACAACGACTGCAGCGGGTCTTCTAGAAATCATTTGCACTTACAGGGCTATTACAAATGATTGAAGCGATTTCATAAATTCACTGTAGCTCCATTCATTGACATATGGTCACGACACACTACAGATACATAGAAAAACTCATAAAGTTTTGTTCGACTGAAGCCGCACTTCAGGTTTCTGCCGCCAGAGCGCTCGAGAGCGCAGTGAGACAAAATGGCGACAGGAGCCGAGAAAGCGTATGTCGTACTTGAAATGCACTCACATCAGTCAGTCATAACAGTGCAACGACACTTCAAGACGAAGTTAAACAAAGATCCACCAACTGCTAACTCCATTCGGCGATGGTATGCGCAGTTTAAAGCTTCTGGATGCCTCTGTAAGGGGAAATCAACGGGTCGGCCTGCAGTGAGCGAAGAAACGGTTGAACGCGTGCGGGCAAGTTTCACGCATAGTGATGTGAAAGATTCAGTGTTTAATCCTCCTCTACCAAGAAACGTGCCAGAACTGCGAGCTCGCATCAACAATGCTTTCGAACTCATTGATGGGGACATGCTGCGCCGAGTGTGAGAGGAACTTGATTATCGGCTTGATGTCTGCCGAATCACTAAAGGGGCACATGTCGAACATTTGTGAATGCCTAAAAAACTTTTTGAGTTTTTGTATGTGTGTGCAAAGCATTGTGAAAATATCTCAAATAATAAAGTTACTGTAGAGCTGTGCAATCGCTTCAATCATTTGTAATAACCCTGTACATATTGCAATCGTAGAAATGGAACTTTGGTCAGCTTTTAAAGCAGCTCTTTCCACGTCGTGGGCGTGAATTTATTCGCACCACTTCATTTACCAAATTCGAAACCTGTTTTCTTTATATCCTTCTCCAATGGTACCATAAATTAGTACCAAGTATTATTCTTACCTCGTTCAGGACCATTACGTTTCGTTAGGGCCTTACGTTACCAGTAGGACTAGCAACGTGTTTTGCTAGTACTATGAATGGTTCCAACAAGAACTGCAAGCCAACGACGGCTTCATGAACACCATAATATGGCCGGATGAAGCAGCATTCACTCTTGAGGGTGTCTTCAATAAGCACAATGCCTACCATTGGTGTGAGGTTAACCCTCACGTCACCCGCGACCATGGATATCAAGTTCGAACTGATATCAACGTCTGGGCCGGAATATTGGGCGACAGGTATTGGGCCACTACATAATGCCTGACCGGTTGACTGCACGAAGGTACCATGCATTCCTCTCAAACTATCTGGTTGATGCGCTGCAAGATGCTCCACTACATGTTTGGCAGAGGATATGGTTCCAACTTGATAGTACATCTCCACACTCTGGAATTAATGTGCGACGGTATTTGGACGGAACATTTCAGCCACGGAAATGGCTCGGACGTGGTGGTCCAGTTGTATGGCCACCGCGTTCATGTGACCTAAATCCACTGGATTTCTCGTGTGGAGACACCTGAAGGAGCACGTGTACTCTACTCCGCCGACGAATGTGGAAAAATTGGTAGCACGTGTTCATGCTGCTCTTTCTACTGTGGATGCAGATTTTCCGCAAGGACTCCAGAGATGTATGATCCGGAGGGTTGCGCAACGTTTGGACGTACGGGGAGGTCGCTTTGAGCATTTGTTGTTCTGAGGACAAAGTATTCTGTTGTGAAGGTCATGCGGTCATTAATTTGGACATTATTACTGTCACTGGTTGCTAATGTGCGACATGTGAGCTCTCATATTACATGTAGCACAAATGATAAGTAAATGTGTTATTGTACTGTGCTGTCATCTTTAACACCTTGAAACTGATATTGTTTTTGTAGTTATTGTGTCCTATGACAGGTCATTTGTTTCAACTGTCTGTATCTTATTTGTCTAACCACTTATTTGTTATGTTCAGCGTTACAAAATGTTATAAATTTAGGATACATCTGACCTAAGAGACGGTGTATATTACACTTTTTACAGTATGTAATGTCAGAATAAAATTAGCAAATAAAAAACAAATGTGCACCAACCCAGGGTCGAACCCTCGACCTCCTGCATGCTAACCCAAAACTCTATCCACTGCATCAACTGCACAGCACAATTAACGTGTACTGACAGAGGTTGTTACCATACATGTAGTTACAGTGTTGCCAGATTGCCGCTTTTTAACGTCCGTTTTCTGCCGGATCTATTCACCGGACGAAATTTGTGACAGACAATTTTTTATCACTGGCATGTTGCGAAGCTCGAGTGCACGAATTTCGCTTCTCCATCTATACAGGATGTAAACGAGTACCTCATAATCTCGTTTTTCCTGACCCAGTGCAGCATCTCGAGGTGGCATGGACTCAACAAGTAGATAGAATTGATGTCGGGCGATCTGGGCTGCCAAAACATGCGGTCGAAATGTACAGAATATTCTTCAAACCATAAAGATTCCACCTTTGTCAGATAACATGAAGTCCATGAATGGCTACAAATGGTCTCCAAGTAACCAAACGTAACCATTTCCACTTAAGTCCATTCCATGTAAACACAGACCACAATATTATGAAGCCACCACCAGCTTGCACAGTACCTTGATGACAACCTGGGTCTATGGCTTCGTGAGGTGTAGGGGCACACTCGAACATTACCATCAGCTTTAATCAACTGAAATCGGGACTGGTCTGACCAGATCACGGTTTCCCAGTCGTTTAGGGTCTAATCGATATGGCCACAAGCCAAGGAGAAGCACTGCAGGCGATGTCCTGGTGTTAGCAAAAGCACCCACGTTGGTCGCCTGCTGCCAAAGCCCATTCAAATGGTTCAAATGGCTCTGAGCACTATGGGACTTAACATCTGAGGTCATCAGTCCCCTAGAACTTAGGACTACTTAAACCTAACTAACCTAAGGACATCACACACATCCATGCCCGAGGTAGGATTGGAACCTGCGACCGTAACGGTCACGCGGTTCCAGACATAAGCGCCTAGAATCACTAGGCCACAGCGGCCGGCTGTACTGCTCCACTGAGCGGACTAGGCATGTTAGAACAGAACACCTTTTTGCGTCCATGTGTCCACACTTTAACGCTTGACATGCTTCCAAGGGAAGCATTAATGGCTTGCTCTTACCACACATAATTGGAGGTAATAACCAACCTAAAGACATATAACTTGTAATGTCTGTAATTATTAGCCTGCAAACGACATAAATTCTGATGTAATATTGTTCAGCACACCGTCCTCAGTCACAACAGAAATATCTGCGCTTATCCTTATCACACCATGTATATTAACATTCTGACACGTCAAGTCCCAATCCGAAAGGGGGATCGTTTGTGAGAAACAACACTTACCACTGAGCAGGCGGAACACGCGTGCCTCCTAGGTGGAGAGCGCTAATATTTGTATAATTATCAAGTAGTCGAAAAAAATGGAAACACTACAAAGCTAAACAATTTCGAGAACCTTCCAGAAATTATAAATACAAAATAATATATAGTTGCTGGTAATCGAATCTGAATTCGCAATTCGAGACACCCCAGCTACTGACGTTACTAACCGCTACTCCACTTTCCATCCAGCACAGCTCGTCTCATTATCCGTAATTTATTAAAGAGTCCTATTAACTGAAACTAAGTCCTACTCAGTTTCACGTGAGCTCCCGAGGTTCACCGCACGGCGTCCATGGAGACGAGGCGCACACCAGGGCTTAAGTGAAGTCTTGGTGCTGACTTAGTACTTATGTAACGCATTTTTAAAATGTGACTACGCGTATAAAGGCTGTTTTAGTTTTTTTTCTATACCATGCCCTCTTAGACAAAGTATAGATTCTGGTATATCTTCTGAAGAAGGTTCAATTATTTGGGCTGAAACCTAGGTAAAGATTGGTTTCATTACCGCAATCGAGGCTGATAGTTTCTTATAAATTGTTCTGTTATTCTTTAAAAAACGCATAGGTAATGTGAGATTCAGAAAAATTTTCCCAAAATATTTACAGAATGCTAAGAGGCACATAATGTATGCTGAGACTATTAGAACTGATTTGTTTTAAGTATCTTTTTCTTTTCTACTATTCTTCTCTTTATTTAATCGAGGTGAAGAGGTACGAGGTTCCTCTTACTTACTGCCAAGTTCACATATAGCGCCAAATATCAGTAAGATAGATATTTATTGTAATTTGCCGTTCCGTAACGGATGCAGAGAGAGCTAATCTTTTTGCCACTTTAGATTTTTAATTACTTTAATTATAAGCACAATAAAACCAATATGCTGATCCACTGCTATTAACAGTCTACACGCATGTAAAGCAATGTAACATGAAAAAAGTTTTGTAGCTTCAATATTACAACTATTGTATTAGTACAGTATTAAGTCAATAACTGCTACATATGGCAGGAAGGTAGGGTGCTGGTGTGTATCCTTCACTGGTTCCTAACAAGCAGTTTTTACGTAATTCCAAAAATTGCCCATTTTGACCTGATCAGGTTGCACCCAACATTTTCTTGATGGCGAATGATCTCTACCTCTTCTAGGAGGTCGAGGAGCCTCACATTAAATGTCAAAGTCGGCAGCCATATTCGATTTCTTAGTGGCATCTTTTCTTTCCAACGTGGCGTGTACCCCAAACGCGATTTCCAGCCTCCTTCATGTTTGGCCAACGTACCTCACGCTACCTATGAGTTTTTTTAAAGAATAGCAAAGCAACTGGTTAGGAGTGAATCTGGCATCTTCTATTGTTTACTGTTAAACGTTGCAATAAGTCGGACAACAAAGTCAGTAGTTTTACTTGCATTTTATTTTGTTTTTTCCCATGCAAGTTCTAAGTTTTATCAGAGACCATAACTGCTTTGCTACGAATGTTGCGTATTAAGTATTTCTTATAGAGGGCGCCAGACAGCCAGCAAGGCCCACCTTCATTATACAGCAGTCTTGAATGAACTTTGACAGGAGCCCGAACAACAAGTGTTGATGTACTAGGGCATGTATTAAAAATCTGAAATACCTGTATGTAATCTAATGTCAAGCGATATATGCCATGCCACGAATTGTAGTGTCTTTATAGTATCGTCTGGCTATGTACTTATTGTATTTTTAGCATTGACAATGACTAGCTAGTAGCCGAAATATGGATATGCTTTAATAAAGCCAAAAAGGAAAAGACTGATTCCTGTATTCCGCCATTTTGAAATGTTTTGAAATCATCAGATTGGTGCATTATTCCTAAACACTTCCTAGATATAAAAGTACAATTTTGAAAGCCCTATACAACCGTAAATATTTTGATCTATGTTACCATCCTCAACGCAAAAACGAAAATGAAAATGATCCCTCCAACCCTCAACAGATTCCAAGTAATGTAAGGTACAAAATGCAGTTCGTCATTAAATCTTTGCTCAAAACGCATTTTTCTGCAAAAAATATTGGACGAACTTTCCTTGAAAAACAGGGTCGGAGCATTTGGTATAAGCAGTCCTTATTGTACGTAGGTTTCTCGTTGTTTGCCACTGAAAATTTAGTACTATGTTTCGTTCGTGACTCGGGTTAAACACTTGAAAACAAAGTCTTCAACTGCCAGTTTACGTAGTCTATATCATCCAAGTATCTCGCAAAATCACTGCTCTAACAAAACACTATCCAGCCGAATACGAACACTAACATAATGAAACTTCCTGGCAGGTTAAAAATGTGTGTCGGACCAAGACTCGAACTCGGGACCTTTGCCTTTTGCGTGCAAGTACTCTACCAATTGAGCTACCCAAGCACGAGTCACGCAGTACTTCGTCTCCTACCTCCCAAACTTTACAGAAGCTCTCTTGCGAACCTCCTGAAAGAAAAGATATTGCGGAGATATGGTTTAGCCACAGCCACAGTTTTAATCTGCCAGGAAGTTTCACATCAGCGCACACTCCGCTGCAGAAAGAAAATCTCATTCTGGAAACATCCCCCAGGCTGTGGCTAAGCCATGCCTAAGCAATATCCTTTCTTTCAGGAGTGCTAGTTCTGCAAGGTTCGCAGGAGACCTTCTGTAAAGTTTGGAAGGTAGGACACGAGGTACTGCCAGAATTAAAGCTGTGAGGACGGGGCCTGAGCCGTGCTTGGGTGGCTCAGTTGGCAGAGCACTTGCCCGCGAAAGGCAAAGGTCCCGAGTTCGAGTCTCGGTCCGGCACACAGTTTTAATCTCCCAGGAAGTTTCATATCAGCGCACACTCCACTGCAGAGTCAAAATCTCATTCTGGACTAATATAATATTCTGAGAAATTAACAATTTATTTTAGAATATATGAGCAAAAATTTCACTGTTTTTACAGGACTTATATACAGATATTGTGTGAACCCTGTGGAAGTAGAGGTCATGAAACTGCCCCTCAGACATCCTTGCAACGAAACTATTTTAGATTTTAATGTTAAATGGGAAATCTAACTGAACAAGGCATTGTCTATAGTCCTCACTCTACATTTGAGAATATCTTAAGCAAGAAAGAAAGAAGAAACGTCTTACCCTACTTTTAATCCCCATTTACGGCAAAAACCACCTAGAAACACAGGGCGTACTACTTTATATTTAAGAAAGTCATCCAAAAAATTAGCCAAAATCGTAACGCTGCAAACCTTCGTTTTCTGTAAGAATTCACATCTTGTTCAACTGCAAGAAAGAGGCAGACTTATTAAGTTATAGTGGAATTTACAAAGTCACTTGTATATATTCTTACGAACTGTAATATCCAGAAGCAAGGCTGTTGTAATTACATTCATGGAGTTATAGCTGGAGGCTACAAATGTCAGCCTCCATATTTAATGAACATGTGCTGATGGAAGATCACAAATACAGACAAAAGACGAATGTACAGCTTATTGATAACAAATGGAAATACTTCAGGGCACTGGGCACAAAATACATCCTCAGTTCTATATAAACAGGTAAAGCTGAATGCGTCCCTATTCCTAGGCTTCATATAATCGAACCAAGCAGCCACTACCACCCTTACCCCAACTGCAGTGACCACACTCACCTCCTCATACAACGAACTTGGGGTTCATAGTTTCATTTATTTTCTTTGCAATTCTTGCAACCCTGTTCAAGAAGGGTTACATAGTGTACTGGACACGAACTTGAGATTGGAAACACGTTTCAAAGGGAGGTGACACAGAAATTCGTGCCACAACACTTAATCTTTATTCTTATCACTTCCCTTTAGTCGTCTTCGAAGCCGTCAGTGACTTCTGCACCAGTTTTTCAGAGTTATTCCTAGACTGCGATACGCTTCGGACAGAATGCTAGTGGCTCCTTTTGGTATTTGTAGTGCATCTGTCATTTACCCACGATATTGCGAACAGCTGACCTGCGAGATTCCTTAAGTTGTAACAATCTTGAGGGTACCATTGTCACGGGGTATAACACCCACGACGATCTTTATAACATACATTCACTTTTTCCAGCCTAACGAATTGCTGGTCTAAAATGCAACCTCAAGAAGCCACCTTTTTTCTAACATTCTGTCGAATACTTGGGTTCCACTGAAAAAAAGGAAAGCAAGAGAGAAAAGAAAAGAAAACTGGATTTCCCAGCCAAGCACCGCGTGCACGCCGGTGAATATGTGTCCCCAACCTGTAACTTGAAAGAACTGCAAAGTTTCGCGGGTAAGGTGAACTATTATGAGAAATTTATATCAAACATGATGGATATTGCTCAACTCCTCATGGCGTCCATGAGAAGGGAGCTGCATTTGTTAGCTCACTCATGTGCGACGAAGTCTTCTGCACTTCTAAGTGGTCCTTACAAAGGGAATCTTGTTCATTGCCTTACTTCCCTCGGAAACCTTTGATCTTTACCACAGACGCTTCACAACACGGCACCACAGCAGTCCTTTCACAACAAGAAGCCGATAGTTCAGGACATCCAATAGTTTTCACCTCCAAAACATTGAATAAGGCCGCTGGTCGTGAAAGAGGCCGTCGGCATCGTCTACACAGCACGGAAATTTCGCACATACCCTCCTCCATTTCTTTTTTTTTCTTTTTTTGAGTCATCAGCCTTCTGACTGGTTTGATGCGTGATACGGCTCGCCACGAATTCCTTTCCTGTGCCAGCCTCTTCATCTCAGAGTAGCTCTTGCAACCTACGTCCTCCATTATTTGCTGGATGTATTACAATCTCTGTATTCCTCTACCGTTTTTGCTCTCAACAGCTCCCTCTACTACGACGGAAGTTATTCCCTGATATCTCAGCAGCAGTCCTATCATAATGCCCCTTCTCCTTGTCAGTGTTTTCCACATATTCCTTTCCTCTCCGATTCTGCGCAGAACCTTTTCATTCCTTACTTTATCAGTCCACTTAATTTGCAACATTGGTCTGTAGCATCATCTCTCAAATACCGCGATTCTCTTCTGTTACGGCTTTCCCACAGTCATGCTTCAGCATCATACAATGCTGTGGTCCAAACGTACAATTCCAGAAATTACTTCCTCAAATTAAGGCCGATATTTGATATGAGCAGATTTCTCTTGACCAGGAATGTCCTTTTCGGTACTGCTAGCTGCTTTTGCTGTCCTCCGTGCTCCGTCCATGATTCGTTATTTTGTTGCCTAGGTAATAGAACTTCAACTACTTTGTAACCATCAATCTTCATGTTACGTTTCTCGCTGTTCTCATTTCTGCTACTTCTCACTACTTTCGTCTTTCTTCGATTTAATCTCAGTCCATATTTTGCACTCATTAGAATGTTCATTACATTCAGCAAATCATGTAATCCTTCTACACTTTCACTCACGAACGCAACATTATCAGCGAATCGTATCATTGATATCCTTTCACCTTGTATTTTAATCCCTCTGCGAACCTTCCTTTTATTTCCATCATCGCTTCTTCGATGTACAGATCGAACAGTAGGGGCGAAAGACTACATCTCTGTCGCACAATCTTTTTAATTCGAGCACTTCGTTCTTGGTCGCCCACTGTTATTATTCTCTCCTGCCTCTTGTACATATTGTATATTACCCGTCTCTCCCTGTAGCTTTCTCCTGTTTTTCTCAGAATTTCGAACATCTTGCACCATTTTATGTTGTCGAACGCATTTTCCATCTCTACTAATCCTATGAGCTTGTCTTGATATTTCCTTAGTCTTGCTTCCATTATCAACCGCAACGACAGAATTGCCCCTCTGGTGCCTTTACCTTTCCTAAAGCCAAACTGATCATCACCTAACATTTCCTAAATTTTCTCTTCCGTTCATTTGTATATTATGCTTGTCAGAAATTTGGATGCATAAGATGTTGATTGTGCGATAATTCTCGTACTTGTCAACTTATAAAATAAATAAAATATTATCAAATAAAATATTAATTATTTTAATGTTAATTATTCTGTATGATGGTGATTGAATTGTAATTGATATTTGCTTATCTGGATAATTATTCGGTATCAGACGCTTGACAATGGCTTTTTCGTAAAGGCAATGTTACTCGTAGATGACCGTGAAATAAAATTGAAATAATCGGACTTCGTAGTTAAATCGTTTCCAAAGACTGCTGCGGTAGGTGCGGACTCATAATCTAAATCTCAATATTACAATAATTTGCCAGCCATGCCAAAACGTCGTACAGAGGTGATTGTCTACTAAACATAAAAAAGTTACACTGTTAGTTAAATCAGATATATTCAATGAATAAGTCTACAGTTCATAATCCTACTTACTTTTATAAATATAAATTCTTTACAGAATCGAGTGCCTAGTGTGGTTGCAACTCGCAGTAATTTTCTATAACATGAAATATGGCGGTGTGCCAGACAATAAAATAAAATACGTGCTTCTCGCACCCACTTCAACCAGAGCTCTCCCTTTTCTTAATCAAACATAAGAGTAACGTAATTGTGCTTTTGTTTTATCAGCGACACAGCGCTGCAGTTGTGTGCCATAGGCTTTATTTATTTGTCACTGATTATTTATTTAATTAATATTTCGCGTTTCCGAGGAAACTCACGCTCGGCATGCAAATGTGCCTTTATATTGCCCCCTGAATTGCGAGGCGAAAGGACACACCTGCAGGCGAGCAATTCACCTAAAGGCACAAGAAAATCTAAGTTATCTACAACTATTTACATCACCTACATTATACACATTATATACAAACTTTGAATGACGCGGGTGCGCCGTAAAAGTTCTTATGTTGGCAGATAGAGTGCGTACAGTTAGATCACGCGGCACAGTATTGCAGTTCATATTGTTCGTGTGCGCGCGTCTCTCAGTCGTTGCACCAAGAAAATATTCAACCAAGATTACATATGAAGACTACATTCTATGACAGGTAACTTAGTTTTAAATTTACAATATTCGTTATAACACAATACAACTTAGATTGTTGAATGTTCTTAGTTACATAGTATTGTTTTGAAATACTTCAAAGAAAAATGTCCGTATGTTTCAGGTGCGTTGACCTATACACATCGTGTCGTTATCACAGTTCATATTCATCTGCTGCACAATAATTTTTTTTTTACAGGTTAGTATCGTCGTGGTAAAGTTTTTTGATCACAGTAACATCGTTGTATAACAACGTGATTAATACATAAGCGTGTCCATTTCTCATCTCCATTATAGTCGTTGTGATGCAGTTCGTTGTGACTAAAAGCATTGCTTATTACAGATCAGACGTGACCCGTCGAGTAATTGGTCCACGTGCAGTTCGTTTTTTACATTCCGTGGAAGCTTGGTTGCAGAACCTCGGACGGCACATAGCTGGCGTCGATCCTTGGACAGTCCAGGTAAGAGTGTCCGTCACATTTCGAGAACATTTCATTCCCTGAAGTTCCAACCAAAATTCTTCCACCCGTCGTGTTGTTTTCTGGACAGGCACTTTGTGTCCATTTAATCCAGTGAACATCTTGAAGTTAGGTACTTTAGTAATGTCACTAGACGATGCACGAATTATGCACTTCACATTTTCAGTTTTTTGCTGAATATAGCTCACCTAAATGTTCGTAGTTATTAATCAAGGAAATCGTTCATCGCGTTTACATAGGTACGATGCATAATGAATGGCATTAACCGTTTCCTTCACATAGGTTTCTGCGTAGTTGCAGAGTTAGTAATGTTCGTTAATGTCCGTGAACAGAGGTTCACTATGCAATGTCTTTTTGGCACTCGTTTTGTTCAAATTTTTACATGATACATCAGTTTAAAAAAAAAAGTAATTATACATAAACACGTCACATATTTTCTTAGTATAAACATAATACAGTTGCACATAAACATGTTTACATCATCATTACATCGCTATAGGTTATTACATTGTGTCACATTTGATTACATGAATTGCAGATATTTACGTCCTCTTTATCGGTTTTGTGATGTCACCTGAAATTAAGATAGGTTAGACACAACATTCATTACATCAGTAGGCAAGACCAGGCGTTTTCACTACTCAATAAATATTCAAAATAGTAAGAGAGAGAAAATGTTCGATTCCTCGCGTTTTGTGCGTGTGTGTAGAGTGTCTGTGTGGCCTTGACTACTGGTAGATGCTTTTCGTGTTGAGAGATGTGCGTCTAATCTATTTCTCAAAGTAAAAGATCGCTTCACAGATGACGTCTGTCAGTTCGTCAGGTGTCATACCAAGTCAGTGGTACCTACAGTCACAAATGTTCCGTGAAAAATTAATATATCATTCACTGCTACGTAATCATAAATTTTACTTTAATATTCAGTCTTCTCGGTGGAGCCGCGGCGTTGAAAGAAAAGTTCTTCTGTCTTCAACTGCGACTCTGGAACGCTGAAATGAAAATTTCTATACTACTTATTATCTGTGTTGTAACGAGTTGCTTAGCAATGTTTTGATGGGTATGACTTTGACATTATTCAGCATGAAATGCTCTAAGATCTCGGTGTGCGTATAGCCCAATAATTTTGTTAGTTCTACGATGTTGTAACAGATACGCACCAGGGTGCGGTATGTTAACAATTATATAAGGTCCTTCATATAGCAGACGCCACTTAGCGTTGCGTCGTTTGAGTGCTACAGATTTATGATGAGTACGAAGTAGTACAAGCATTCCTACCTCGAATTTTTGTTTTCTTTTTATTATGTTTCTGTGATGTTTGTTTCGTATTTGTGCGTGATGTGTCAATGTAGTCAATACTTCTTTTATTTTCTGTTCAGGTGTGATTTCCTTGTCTGACAACTTAGGTAATGGTTCTATCCACTGATCGTTCTGTTTGCAATTGAACATGATCTCGTTAGGTGTGTAATTTGTATCGTAAATATTTAAGTTATTGTGTACGTCTTCGAAAAGACTTAGGTAGGACACCCAATTAGTATGTTTTGATGAAATATAGGTCCTCATGAATCGATTTAATTCTCGGAAAAGTCTCTCAGTCGCGTTACATTGTGGACTAAACCTCGAAATAAATATACTTTTAATGTTATTGTCCTTCAAGAAATTTCTCCATTTGTACCCAGAGTAGTATGCTGCATTATCTGACAGAATTGCTTTAGGTTTTCCCACGTGCGTCAGGTAATCACTTGAGAATCTTCGTATTATAGCACTTGCAGTGGCGGATTTTAAAGCATAAAGTTTTACATGTTTAGAAAATACATCGTAAAAAGCTAAGATATATTTGACGCCTCCAGAGCTTGCTGGATGCGGTCCACTGATGTCAGTACACAGAATTTCCAGGGGTTTACTGGGTAAAATAGAATGTAAATCTGTTTTTGTGGATAAATTCTGAGGTTTTGATTTTTGACATATGACACATGTTTTCAGTTCCCTGTAAATTTTTCTTCTCATATTGCTAAAATAACAGTATGTGCTGAGCTTTGCCAAACACTTTTTCGTCCCATAATGACCCCAAACTAAGTGTGTGTGCCAAATTAAATTACGTTCAGACTCTTCGGGAATGCATACACACCAGTTAGTAGCATTTGGATGTCGTCGATAAAATAACACATCATTGTGTAACTTGTAATACTTAGTCGAAGGATGATTTTGTTTTTCTACCAGTAATGTTATTATCTTATACCAGTGAGGATCAGATTTTTGTAATTCAGCCATGTTTCTGCACATATCAATATAATATTGGTGATACTGCTTGTCTTGCATTAAGAGAATCCTGTAGTCATTTATATTTTCTAAGTCACTGTTGGTATCATTCATACCTTGTGGAAGTCTAGACAAAGTGTCCGCAATGGTGTTGTCCTTACCTCTTATGTACTTAATTTCAAAAGAGTAGTTCTGAAGTGTAACTGCCCATCGTGATAGTCTAGGATGTACAAGTTTACAAGTTAACAAAAATGTCAGGGCCTGGTGATCGGTGTAAATTACTGTATGTTTTCCAAATAAATAATAATTGAATTTCTTGAATGCCCATACTATGGAAAGTGTTTCTAACTCAGTAGTGGAGTATGTACGCTCACATTCAGTTAAAGTACGACTTGCAAACCCAATAATTCTTATCTGTTCCTTTTCTTTATTCTTTACAACTTGAAATAAGCAACAGCCCAAGCCAGTACGTGAAGCGTCACAAGTCATACAAAAATCTAAATTGAAATCTGGATGGCTCAATATGTTAGCATTCACTAAAGCATGTTTAATTGTATTAAAGTCATTCTGGCACTGTTCCGACCAGATCCAAACTTGATTCTTTCTGAGTAGATTTAGCAGATGTTTACTGTTCAAAAGTGGTTGTGGCAAAAAACGTCTGAAAAATGAACATAGCCCAAGGAATGATTTTAACTGCTTTTTAGTTCGAGGGCTAGGAAAGTTTCTGATAGCATCTAATTTACTGGGATCAGGACGTATACCCTGTGAATTAATGATATGTCCTAAATTTTTTATCTCACTGCAACCAAATTTTGATTTTCTTAGGTTGGCTGTGACTCCAGCTTGTGCAAATTTTTCTAAAATTCCTTGAAGTGTGTCAACGTGTTCATTCCAGGATTGTGTAGCTATCAGTATATCATCTACATAGTGTGTGACTGTCTCAACTAAATCGTCGCCTAGCACGGTATCCAGGGCTGTAATGAATACCCCAGAGCTGACATTCAGTCCGAAGGGTAGAACACAAAACTGATAGGTTCGCCCCCCGAACATAAATGCAGTATATTTCCGAGAATCAGGAGTGATACCCACCTGCCAAAACGAATTAGCGAGATCTATTGTGGAAAAATATTTTGCATCTAGAAATTTCTGTAATTGCTCTTCTAAATTTTCAGGTTTTGTGTGAACCGGTAAAATTATTTCATTAATAGCTCGTGCGTCTAACACTAACCTAATGCTTCCATTTGATTTTTTGACAACAAGTAGAGGACTACAGTACGGTGAGGTGGATGGTTCAATGACCTTCCAGTCTAACATTTGTTTTAATTCTTGCCGCACAGCAGGTCGTTGAGATAACGGTACGTTATATGTCTTGTGGTAGAAGATCTTGTGAGGCTTAACTTCAATCTTGTACACATACGTGTTGATAACACCTAATCGTTTGGTAAAAACTTGTAAATATTTGGATAACACTTCCTGTAGTTTTATACGTTCATGTACACTGAGAGCTGTAGCTTCACTTATCTTATGATCAAGCAATGTTTTCAAGTCCATTAGCTCTGCGTCAGATGAGTGTGTTTGCATGTCTTGAATGTCTTTGTCAAGTACTAACTGAACCTTGTACCCTGTACAGTGTTTGTCATGCTTTAGAGTTCTCCTGTCCAAATCAATAATAATTACCCTGCTTTTATCATTTAAAATACATTTACCTTTGGAGAAGTCTATAATGCAGTCCTTCTCGCTCATAATATCTATTCCTAATATGCAATTAGTCACAAGGTTTTGTACAACCAGGAATGGCCATTGTACGGTTCCATTACCTATTTTAACGTTTACAAAAACTTGCTTCGTAACCCTACATGACTTATTACCTAGTGCAGTAGTTATTTTACAGTTTTGGGCAGGAAACTCAGGCACAGGTTCCATTTCACACATCTTTTTATAAAAATTAAAAGATAAAACGCTCACAGCTGCACCTGTATCTAGGACAATAGTAGTTGGAATCCCACCTACTACACCAGTAGTAGATGCTAAAACAATTTCATTTGTGTTTAAACGACATTGAGTACTGTCTTGTAAAAGTTCATCTGATATATTGTTATTGTGGTTGTATCTTATAAATAAAACAGGTAGTTTTTGTTTAGAATTACTCGGCATATCATTATTCTGTTGTTCAAGTGTGGTGTCAAATAACTGATTAACATTGAAGCCGCCCCCCAAGAATTCTTCAGCCACGACCTGGGGCAAAGTAGTGACTGTTTCTAGTTTGTTGGATTAGCATTTGTACTAGGTACTGACACAGATTGAGGTTGTGCATCAGGTGTCATTTCTATTATATTCACATTCGGATATTGCCTATTATGATCTCCAAACTTTTGCGGTTGTTGTTGCTGTTGCGCATTATAACTTACCTGTCGGTCGTAAGGTATGCTCCAATTTTGTCCTGGTGGCTGCTGTGGTAAAGCAGAGTTTGAATGAAAGTACTGATCGTTACGAGTCCAACCTTGATGCTGTCTTGGCTCGTAGTTATTATTATTTCTATTTCTGTTTGTGTTTTTGTTATTACCTTTGTATCCGTTGTTACCGTTGTAGTTATTACCGCGGTGCCTTTTGTATGGATTGCCGCATGAAGTGTTATTACTGTTGTAACTATTGTTTGTATTGGAATACGCGTGTTGATTTTGATTTCCGTACTGAGACGGCATGTGAGTTTGCTGTTTTTGTTGTACCGCGTATCCAACTGTGGGCGCGCCAGAATTGTGTTGGCAAGCCTGCATGTTTTGCATACCACTAGTGTAAACATTGTGGCTGCTGTTTTGCCGCGCGAAGCGCTGGTCTTCAAGTAACATGTCAACCGAATCTAAAGCTGTTAAAAAATAATCTGAATCGTCATCCGGGATATGTAGAAGTTTTTCTTTAATGTTGAAAGGCAATTTGGCCTTCAACGCACGGAGTATATCACGCGTTGCGACTGGTTCGTCTAAAAAGTGCCCCATGTTCAAGTATTTTTCAAAATATCTGCGTAAGTTGCCATTTTTACTGTTAAAAGTTTCAGGTTCTAAAATTTGTCTTCTGAGTCGCTCCTGGACGGATTGCGACCAGAATTTGTTCAGAAAAGCACGCTCAAACTCACTGTACGTGGTACATACGTCAGCTTGACTGTATGCCCAGACAGCTGCATCGCCTTGGATGTAACCGACAATATATGAAATCTTTTTCCGGTCACTCCAAGTGCGTGGAAATGCGTTACTAAAAGATTTAAGAAAAATCACCGGATGAATGGTTCGTTTTTCTGGGATAAAAATCTGAAATTGCCTGTGTTTCATTAAGCTTTCGTCTTCCTTTGCATTATGATATGGATTTGTCCCACTGTAATTACTGCTATGTCCAGCTGGCGAGTAATTACGATAATGTTGCTGTGGTTTACCATGATAATAGCTTGTGTTTGTGTTTGCACATCGTGGTATGTGTTGTAGTCGTGGTGCGTTTTGTTCTTGTGTATTTGTCGTGTGCGGAATGTGTGTATCATACTCGAATGTATATTGGTTTCTGAACTGTACATTTTGACTGATATTTTCGTTACATTCAGACTGTGGTCGATCGGTGAATTGTCCCATGGGTGCAGTGACGGATTGTACTGCGTCACTGATCAGCTGTTTGTTATTAGTAATGTATTGCGCTACGGAGTCGTGCACAATTGTTGGTAAATTTTCACGTAAGCATGTATCAAAATGTTTGTCTTTGTTCACTACCCAATCATTAAATTCTTTATTAATATTTTCAAAATGAGCTGTGGCATCAGATTGTAAGATGTCAGTCAGGTGTTGTTCAACATTGTCAAATTTATTCTGTACGTCAGTAATTCGTTTTTCAAGGTTGTCATGTACTGAAGGATATGTTTGAATTTGTTCAGTAAGAACTTCACACGTGACATTAAGGTTTTTTATTTGTGTCTGTAAAAGTGCTACGTCAGTTGTAGTCTTTTCTTGTCTCGTATTAAGCTGGGAAAATTTAGTACTGAGTTCAGTCATCTGTTTGGTCAGTGTGGCGTCTATAAGTTCCACACGTTTACATAAAGTGTCATTACCTGTCTTGAGTGCTATGAGGTCAGATTTAATTGCGTCATTTTGTGTCTTTAAGGTTGCCATGTTTTCGGCGTTCTGTTTGATTAACATTTGTAACATGTCGGCAATGTTTACCGTTTGCAAGGTCTCTGCCCCCGCCGCGTCATTAGACGTGACGTCATGCATTAACATGGGCTCTGATTGAGACTTTGAAATTTTTGTGGTGGACGGCCTATTGTCAAAATTTTCGTCAACACTTGCGTCAATGTTTGATGAATCGTCACTACCGGTTGCTGTCGTAAAGTCATTTTCTAACACTTGTCTCACGTCCGAGTCGGATTGCGTCTGAATAGTACGTCCTTGCTGTTCCATTTTTGCGTATTGTTTTCTAGTTATTACCATGCCACACGTGAAATATGTTTCAAGAAAATATTTGACACTGATTTTAAAATAAAATGCAGTTGAGCATGAATCGCTCGTAGCAACAATGGCTGTCTATTAATTTAAAAATATAAACTGAATTTGAGATTATTGGTAATGGCTGCTGTCCATGTTACTACGTATCGTACAGAAGTCGGCCATATTGTACACTCGTGTATTGGTATTGTTGCATACGTTATTGTTTAGGGAAAAGTACTGAGAATGAAATTTATCACTGAAACTGTTATGCGGAAAAGAAACACTACAGAATTTACTGAAAAGCTAATACACTGAATTATACGTCTGGTCAAGCCTGCCAATGCAAGGATGCTGCGTCTTACCTTATTTTGCTGGAAGCTTCTTTGCGTCTTCCGGCAAAATTTCAGAATTGCAATGTCTTCAAATTTTGTTATCTCTCATACATTGACGTCCAGGTCCAGAAAGTTGATTTTTTACATGAAACAAAGAGAACAATGTAACAAATGACAAAATAACAAGTCCGACACGCAGTCGCCAATATAAAATAAATAAAATAAAATATAATAAAATATTAATTATTTTAATGTTAATTATTCTGTATGATGGTGATTGAATTGTAATTGATATTTGCTTATCTGGATAATTATTCGGTATCAGACGCTTGACAATGGCTTTTTCGTAAAGGCAATGTTACTCGTAGATGACCGTGAAATAAAATTGAAATAATCGGACTTCGTAGTTAAATCGTTTCCAAAGACTGCTGCGGTAGGTGCGGACTCATAATCTAAATCTCAATATTACAATAATTTGCCAGCCATGCCAAAACGTCGTACAGAGGTGATTGTCTACTAAACATAAAAAAGTTACACTGTTAGTTAAATCAGATATATTCAATGAATAAGTCTACAGTTCATAATCCTACTTACTTTTATAAATATAAATTCTTTACAGAATCGAGTGCCTAGTGTGGTTGCAACTCGCAGTAATTTTCTATAACATGAAATATGGCGGTGTGCCAGACAATAAAATAAAATACGTGCTTCTCGCACCCACTTCAACCAGAGCTCTCCCTTTTCTTAATCAAACATAAGAGTAACGTAATTGTGCTTTTGTTTTATCAGCGACACAGCGCTGCAGTTGTGTGCCATAGGCTTTATTTATTTGTCACTGATTATTTATTTAATTAATATTTCGCGTTTCCGAGGAAACTCACGCTCGGCATGCAAATGTGCCTTTATAAACTCTTGCAGTCTTCGGATTTGAGTGGATGATATTTTCCCGAAAGTCAGACTCATACATTCTACACACCAACATGGATAGTCGTTTTGTTGCCTTTCTCCCAATGATTTAAGAAATTCTGATGTAATGTTATCCATCGCTTCTGCCTTATCTGATTTTAAGTCAAAGCTCTCTTAAATTCTCATTCTAATACTGTCTCATCTAAATCGATTCCTGTTACTCCTTCTGTCACATCAGACAAATATGGTCTCCCTCACAGAGGCCTTCAGTGTACTCTTTCCACCTATCCGCTCTCTTCTCTGGTTTTAATATCAGAGTTCCCATTGCACCGTTGCTTTTAATTTTACGGAGTATTCTTTTGACTGTCCTATCAGCTGAGCCTGTCCTTCCGCCAATCATTTCTTTTCCGATTTCTTCATATTTTTCCTGTAGCCTTTTCGTCTGAGCTTCCCTGCACTTCCAATTTATTTCATTCTTCAGCGACTTCCATTCCTATATGCCTGAATCTCCCTCAACATTTTTGTACTTCCTTCTTCATCGATCAGCAGAAGTATTTCTTCTGTTACCTATGATTTCTTCGCAGTTAACTTCTCTGTATCTGTGGTTTCCTTTCCAACTTCTGTGATTGCCGTTTTTAGAGAAGTCCATTTCTCTTCAACTGAACTGCCCATTGAGCTACTCTTTATCGCAGTATCTATAGCCTCAGAGAACTTCAAGCGCATCCCCTTTTTTTCTGTATCCCACTTCTTTGCTCATTTATTCTTAGTGACCAATCTCTTAAACGTCAGCCTAATCGCTACTAAACCATGATCTGAGCCTATACCTGCTCCTGGGTACGCCTTACAATCTAAAATCTTATTTCGGAATCTCTGCCTGATGTAATCTTACTGATATCTTCCCGTATCTCCCGATCTGTTCCAAGTATACTTTCTCCTCTTGTCGTTCTTGAACAGAATATACACTATTACTATCTGAAATTTTATGCAGAATTAAATTAGTGTTTCCCCTCTCTCATACCAGTTACCAGTCCTATATTGTATTTGAACTATTTCTTCTACTCCTTCCCCTGCAACTGCATCCCAGTCCGCCATGACTACTAGGTTCTGATCTCTCATTATGTACTGTATTACTCTTTCAGTATCCTCATATACCTTCTCTACCTCTTCATCTTTAGCTTGCGAAGTTGGCATGTATAATTGAACCATCGTTGTCGGTTTGCTATCGATTCTGATAAGAACAACGCTGTCACTGCACTATTCACAGTAACACGCTCTCAGCCCTACCTTCCTATTCACAGTGAATGCTACTCTCGTTATACCATTTTCCGGTGCTGCTAATATTACCCTATATTCATCTGACCAGAAATACTTGTCTTCTTTCCATTTCACTTGACTGACATCCACTGTATCTAGATTCAGCCTCTGAATTTCCCTTTTCAGGTTTTCTAGCTTACCTACCACGTTCAGGCTTCTGATATTCCATGACCCGACTCATAGAAAATCATCCTTTCGTTGGTTATTCAATCTTTTTGTCATGGTCACCTCCTCCTTCGCAGTCTCCTCTGGAGATCCGAATCTTTTGCCAATGGAGATATCATCATGACACTTTTGAATTACAGGGCACACGTCCCATGGGTGCACGTTATGTGTCTTCAATGCAGTTTCCATTGCCTTCTGCATTCTCACGCCGTTGATCACTGCTTATTCTTCCGCCTTTAGTTGCAGTTTCCCACCTCAAGGACAAGGCAGTGTCTTGAATCTCTGTCCGCTCCTCTGCCCTCTTTTATAATGCTGTTGGCATAATGAGGGTGACTTCTTATGCCGCAAGTCTTCGTCCGCCAATGCTGATTATTAATCAGAGTTTCATCGGTGGAGGGTTTCGAACCCGGGACCGGGGACGTTTCAATTAGTAATCAAAGATGCTTGCCCCAGACCAACCCCAATTGTTTGAAATTTTATGCTGTAACTGATCGCAAGCCTTGCTTGTTTTATTCAGTTCTTTGTTACCCTACAAAGCGGCACAACGCCTACAGCAGTGCACTCTGCTTTTGTCCTCTTATCAGCATTCGACCACATACAAACCTAGAGGCCAGCACTCAAATCCAACAAGGTTTCCTGGTTACCGGATGGCATCTATCCAGAATTTGACCAACAAGAAATCGCGTTCTTCCACATCATCTCAATAGGCCCTTTTATTTATTTTTTCCTTCTCGGAATGTACAACAGTAATAGAATCGTGGAACAACACCACGGTGCGCCAAGTTTTTGTGTAGTTAAAGTCAGGTTGGCCATATTGCCTCCCTGCGAGGTCACACCCAAATGTACGACACTGTTGTTCTTTGAGACACTGCTTCTCAGCTGAATTTGGTATCCTTTTACTCTTATGAAGGACTTCTGGGTTCTTGCCCTGCTTCATGCTGACCACTGGGGGTCACTTGGATGAAGACTTTGGCCTGCCACCTTGCTTACTGGCCGGCCTTCGTCAATCCAGGCACTCATCTGCTCATGCCCTGACTGCGTACCCTGGGAGACATCACGTACACCCTGTGCCCAATCTGCTGCTCATTGGGACCAACTTACTGAAAACTTCGTAGGCTAATCACTTTGAATGACTTTCCAAAGTTTGCGTCTGTCGACATGATGTAATGCACTGCGACACAAGTCACAATTAAAGCACTCATGCAGCTGTTTGCAGTTGAAGGCATCCCGCGGGTGATAGACAACAGCTCCCAGTTCGATCCCCCTACCTGTGTGGAATTCTTTTAGGCAAGGCACTCAGCGTAGTTTCACTGCTCCTTTTCATCCTCAAATGTCGATATGGGGCGAGTAGCCTGCACTTTCAGAGAGAAGATTACGGCAGCGATTCAACGCTCATCTAAGGAAGAGTGTCTGCAGCTGGTTGTCTCGCGGTAGCGTTCTCGCTTCCTGAGTACGGGGTCCCGGTTTCGATTCCCGGCGGGGTCAGGGATTTTTCACCTGCCTCGAGATGACTGGATGTTGTTGTGGCGTCTTCATCATCATCACTCATCCGCATGAGGGTCGGAGGAAGGCAGCGGCAAACCACCTCCATTAGGACCTTGCCTAGTACGGAGCTGCGGATCTCCCGCATCGTTCCCCTACGCTCTGTCAAGGAGTATTGGACTTCATCATCATCGTAAGGAAGACTAACCGTTTTTTATTCTGAGAACATAGGAGAACTCACCTGTCGCAGCCAAAAGCACAACAGGAACTTCTCAGGCCGCCGTAGTGACGCAACTTCCGTAAGGGTATCGGCGCGGACATTCTGACGACACGTGAGATAGTCGCCATTACCATCACAGGTGACCAAGTGTGCCACCCCCTCGACGTGGACGCCGACGGACACCACGAACGGTACAGCCAAAAACAGCTGCGAAGGACTCAGGCGGGGCACAAACTGTTTATGGCGCAGCAAACAGTAATTAGAAATAGTTGTTTGATATGATTTGATATTTTTATTTAATATATATTTGATATTTAATATATATTTGATATTTATATTTAATAAATTTTGGCTTGTGTATACCGCAATCTTCTCAATTATTTCCGAAATGACCATGAACGTTTGCGCGATCGATACCTCGCTCCACGCCTCCTGGAACAAAATCATTGGTGTGAACGTGGCGTGGCATGTTTGCCGCGAAAGGCACTAAGGGCGTTTCCCAGGAGTGACAGTGAGCGAAGCAGCACGGGCAGTGCAGGGGGCTGCGGTGCAACGTGCTCGCTATATGTTCTGCCACCAGTGTGACTTCCAAGTTTTTCTGGCTGAGCATCTTCCGGACACGAGGGACGTGCACTGGAAACGGGAGTGGACACATTGTTCCTTTGGCACATCATATTTGTAGGCAGGCGGTGGGTCGTCGTCACCCACGTATCTCTTGGCGGCTTCAAGCTTTTCCGCTGTTTGTCAGCGTACGGCGTCTTTGATACTCGGTGGGCCACTTTTAGTTCGTTACTTTAGTGCCGAGACCACGCGGCATTCGTGAAGCGTGATCTTGCCCGCCGCTGCGAGGGTGATAATTGTGAGTGGTTCGGTTCCTGAGCATGTTTCTGTCTTGCTGCTTCTTTATTGGACTAGGTTCAACCTCCTGTTGTTGTTGTTGTTGTTCCCTGTTGTTCCCTGTTCCTACGTCTGGCCAGGCCGCTTGAGGAGAGTGTTGCTCGTATTAAAACTTAATGGTTTCAATTTGGTAACTGCCACAGATTTGTGGCTTGATTGTGTGTTTTAAATTATTGGGATTTTCGACCCTTCGGGTTATGTAAATTTTTGTATGTTCACTGTGTGACGTTCTAAATCTTTTCCCTTCTTTTTTTTGCCTGGTTCATTGTGCACTAAGTCGCTTTCTTTAGTTATTTGGAGCCGACAATCTTATACGTCTTACGGGGGCAAATCTTGTTGCTCGTATTTTAGTGGGTTATACTTCCAAGCCAAGCTTGTGTTTACTGTAGATGAGGTTCATCAGCCAACAGCTCATGTTTCCCTTTGTAGCGTCGCAGCTATTACGCGACTGCAGATTTTTGCAGTAAGTTTGTTACGTTATGGCAAACTGTTTTGGAAGCCTGCAGTATAGTAGCGATTAGTGATGGGGAGCTCGTGAATGAGTCGTTCAAATGAACGCTTCAGTCCAGTGAAGTGTGAACTAACCACTCAATTGCAATGAACTGGTACTTCAAACTCTCCACAGATGGCACACTCCACACTTTTTTCTAGTTCACTCACTCTCTTCCCCTCTCCCTCTCCCACTACATCGTCGCCACGTCACTCATCCTCCCTTCGCTTCAGTCCTCCCTCTACTGCCTGTCGACGAATGGGGAACGATAGGTTTAGGAGTGGTTGGGGAGGTGAGGGGCGAGGGGAAGGCAGCGTCAGCTGCTTCCTACAGTGCTGACATCATTACCCGCGACTATTTGTGCAGTTAAACTTCGCGTCTACAGGTAGCCTACCGTTGGCAGCGCTTGCAGACAAATGAATATTAAAGATACAAACGAAGAGGCTGGCTATGTGAGCACGCACAGCCAACATGAAAATAAAAGGTTTGTTAATAACACTGAAAGAGGGATTTTACCTGAAATCGTACCAATGACTAAAGATGACAGTTTACGTTTTGAATCTGGAGGATTATTATTCTCAACAAAAATAAAATCTACTTCTGAATAATTACTTAACGTAGGTATATAGACTTTGTGACAGTGGTAAACATACTCGTTCTATTTTGGATTAAATTTTAAAATAAACATAAAATTGGACTGCATTTCGTTTGTAGCCCTAGTTTCCAGTCCATGAATACAACAAATAATGTTTCATTTGGTAGATAAAGACTTTTTGGGCGCTTCATGAGAAAATGCCGAGCAAGATTAAATGTAATACCTTCTTTATGTGTGACAGGCTTCTCTGTTTATCTTTCCTTTGTCCCCTTCGACCATGCTCTATCTAAGTTAACTGAAACGCTGTAAGAGCGTAAAACGTTGCGTGCACGTTACTGCATATTTCGGCCATCTGTTGGTAAAATTATGAAGTATTACGAGCTTTATTGTACGAGCGAAGCGAAGCGAGTGTAGCCGCGGCTGAGCGGCGAACTGGGCAACTTCGCCAGGCTTCCGTACTTCATGAATGAACTACTTCATTTGAACGCTTCACGGCAAAGAGTGAAATGAATGAAGTAGTTCACGGGAATGAACGAGTTCGACCCATCTCTAGTAGCGATCGGAGGCGGCCGGCATGTGGCCTGCCGTATGCGTCATAGCCCCACCTGTCGCTAAAGCGGACCGTGAGAATGCTCACTGTGGCGCGTACTAAAATCACTTATTCACCTCACCTAAGAAACTAAATAACTACGTTAAATATTAGCTGTTTTATTCCAAATTTGGAACATGACCTTTTGTTATTCAAATGAGCTTTGTGTCGAAATTTGATAAACGCCTATCCTATAATAGTTTCTGAGATACAAAAAACCTATTAAAAAGTACTTAACCGACACTTAAGAAAATAAATTCAGATAGTAATAATAACAGTTTATATTACTTTTGTTATTTAAAAACAGTCGTAGTACTCGTAGTGTGCTGATTTATTTTATAAAGATTTTCAATTCTAAACTTTCTATAATTTTTCATTCGTAATGGAAGTAACAGCTTCAAAGTTAATATTTTTATTTTGTGTTAGGGTAAGAGTAAATGAGAGTGAATGTGAGTGTGTATGTGGGACATACGTTAAATTTCAATTCTGTATTGTATTACACCTTACGTAACTAGCAAGTTTTACGTCACTAGGATGCCATGAGAAACTGTGAATCAGTCTAACTGGTGGATGACGTATGTCTACGAGCGTTTGCTTTTGTAATAAGGCAGCCGTAAAGGTAGTAAGACGATAATCAGTTCTAAAGTATATTTCAAGTATAGTTTTCTCTTAGTTTTCGTTTAATTTGGTTCGGTGCAACATTTTGTTAATATTCGCAGCATGAAATGACGTAGATGCATCTGCGAAAGTTGATTGGAGTAAAGAAATTTGAGCGCGAATATGTTCATGAAAGATTAGTCTGACTGGCTGTGCGTTTTGATCAACCAATGAGAGTGAAGTCTTTCCCGCCCATTGGGATGAGTTACATGCCCTGAAAGCAACGGCATTCACTCAGTCGTGGACTAGCTGCCGGACGAGAAGTTCATGTTAGGCGTGTACGAAAAAATTATTTGTAAAATGAAGAAAAGACTATTATATCGCGTTCGGTTTGTATCGCCTTGCAAGCAGATGCAGTTACGGACAGTTCTGTGAAGTTAGGGAGATTTTAGAGTGTTCATTGTAGAGAAAACCACGTGTGAAATTATCGGCCTTTGCAAAGAATTCTGCGTGGCGAGTTCAGTATGCATTTACAGAACATTTTTGGCGAGCATCTTCATTTGAAGAATCCACTGAAAAGGACCGAGTGTAAAACTCATTTCGTACCAGAGTATTGACTGTATTAATCTCGTAATATTTCGGGTTGGACTTAGCACATTTCTGTTGTCTTGCGTGTGACATAAGGTGCATGAACTAGGAGTGGATGTGCTATCGACGTAAATTTGGGGTTGTTGACACAATATCTAAGGCAATAAAAAACATTAGTATCGATAAGCGGACATTTTCAATGAAGGAAGGAAGCATCCCCTTATGCCCGTTATTACTAGAGATTTGCAGGTTTATTTTGTTAACTGAGTTACGCAGACAATGCAGTCGTAAGTAAGGGCGATGGTTTCTTCGACGCTGCGTTTAACATCATCTGCATAGTACCTACGAATGCAGAGCAACGGGCGGTGAACGAACGCTATACCGAGGTAGGTGGACATTAATTTTGCAGCTTTGTTCACTCAGTGCTAGCGATTATAGTGTCGAACCGCCCCGCCGCACCATCCACCTATGTTTTCCTACCCGCGCGTCGGTTAAGTATTTACCAGTTCCGCCTTTTGGCGTGATTTGATGCAGAATCTCGTTTGGCTGCTGAACTTTATAATCGGGTGTATGTGGGGGAGGTTGCGTCGGCCAGTTACCTTACTATATTTTAGCGACGTGTCACAATTGTTTTGTCTACGGTGCCAATGTGTAATCTGATGACACAGGTTTTTACTCGTTTTACTTGAAGGTTACTTCTCTGTTCATCAGGTTGTAATTGTATGTTTGTGCCCTTGGGGCGTTTATCCACTGGCTGCCTAGAACAGGAGGAGTGTGGTGAACAGCGTATCGGGCCCTAATTGATTTCGGTGCCGTTCGTCGGAACCACGTTGCCCGTTGCATGGTGGTTTCATACCAAACACCTTTGATTGCTTTTCTTTCATTATAATGAAATCTTTTTAGATAAACTTCCTTTTTGTATCTTAGTCATACATTCTGAAGATGTTTGTTGACTGCCTGTCTTGAATACTGATCTATTCATACCAAGTTGTACTTGTTAATAGCGCCGCCCGGGGTAGCCACGCGGTCTGGGGCGCCTTGTCACGGTCCGTGCGGCTCGCCCCGTCGGAGGTTCGAGTCCTCCCACGGGCATGGGTGTGTGAGTTGTCCACAGTGTACGTTAGTTTAAGTTAAATTAAGTAGTGTGTAGGCTTAGCGACCGATGATCTCTGCAGTTTGGTCCCACAAGACCTTACCACTAATTTCCTACTTGTTATAGCACACTGTATTTTGGGTGCATTTTTGAGTTTTATACTTAATCGTCTGTCCTTTTAACAAAGTAAAAACTTTTAAAGACGCTGTTTTATCGATTATCAGTAACTGTTCTTTAATTGCTCCATATAATTGGATACTTTTGTCTTCAGACGTCAAGGTCCTCTTTACCTAATTGGCGAAGTTGCTTCTCCTGAGGAGTATTAATAAAAATCGTTATACGAAAGATATTCAACTCTTATTTTTCTCGGTCCTTCCAGTCGCAGGAAACCTTATTCCAGTGGTGTGTTCCAGACATATTGAAACTATAGTTTTATTCAGGCGAGAAACATTTACAGTTATATTGGGAAGTTCTAGAAAAAAGTTCAGTCGTGTAACGTTTCTTACTGCTCAGAGTTCGCAAAGAAAGCGGCGATACATTAACCAAATATAAAGGCCAAAGCTACGATATGACTTCCGCTACCCAATGTTAACGTCGAAATGTCTATAAACCTGCTGCGTTATAGCAGCTTCGACCAAACTGATGATCAGTGACATAGTAAAAATCCATTGAGTGAAAGATATTAGGAGAAATCAGTGGAACTGAACTTTAATAAATATCAAACGCTGATACTGCTGTAATCCTTCGATGCACATGTCATAGTTACGTCGAATTTCGGTAAACACGCTCTGTCTAGAGCAACACAGTGAGATATTATTGACCACGAGCTGTTAACATTACTTCACGTTTGTTTATTTCTTACCTGAAAATATGCTATTGGCTATTAAAATTGCTATACCAAGAAGAAATGCAGATGATAAACGGGTATTCCATCGACAAATACATTATACTAGAACTGACATGTGATTACATTGTCACGCAAATTGGGTGCATAGATCCTGAGAAATCAGTACCTAGAACAACCACCTCTGGCCGTAATAACGGCCTTGACACATTTGGGCATTGAGTCAAACAGAGTTTGGATGGCATGTACAGGTACAGCTGTCCATGGAGCTTCAACACGATACCACAGTTCATCAAGAGTAGTGACTGGCGTATTGTGACGAGCTAGTTGCTCGGCCACCATTGACCAGACGTTTTCAATTGGTGAGAGATCAGGAGAATGTGCTGGCAAGGGCAGCAGTCGAACGTTTTCTGTATCCAGAAAGACCTGTACAGGACCTGCAAAATGCGGTCGTGCATTATCCTGCTGAAATGTAGGGATTCGCAGAGATCGAATGAAGGGTAGGGCCACGGGTCGTAACACATCTGAAATGTAACGTCCACTGTTCAAGGTGCCGTCAATGCGAACAAGAGGTGACCGAGACGTGTAACCAATGGAACCCCATACCATCACGCCGGATGATACGGCAGTATGGCGATGACGAATACACGCTTCCAATGTACGTTCACCGCGATGTCACCAAACACGGATGTGATCATCATGATGCTATAAACAGAACCTGGATTCATCCGAAAAAATTACGTTTTGCCATTCGTGCACCCAGGTACGTCGTTGAGGCGCTCCTGTCTGTGATGCAGCGTCAATGGTTAACGCAGCCCTGGTATCCGAGCTGATAATCCATGCTGCTGCAAACGTCGTCGAACTGTTCGTGCAGATTGTTGAGGTCTTGCAAACGTCTATCGCGATTGTGGTTTATCGCATCGCTACACTGCTGCTCGTTTTGGTCTAGATCCAATGACTGTCAGCAGAATATGGAATCGGTGGGTTCAGGAGGGTAATACGGAACACCGTGCTGGATCCCAACGTCCTCGTATCACTAGCAGTAGAGATGACACGCATCTTATCCGCATGGCTCTAACACATCGTGCAGCCACGTCTTGATCCCTGAGTCAACAGATGGGGACGTTTGCAAGACAACAACCATCTGCACAAACAGTTCGACGACGTTTGCAGCAGCATGGACTATCAGCTCGGAGACCATGGCTGCGGTTACCCTTGATGCTGCACCACAGACAGGAGCGCCTGCGATGGTGTACTCAACGACGAACCTGGGTGCACGAATGGAAAAACGTCATGAGTCCAAGTGCTGTTTGCAGCATCATGATGGTCGCATCCGTGTTTGGCGATATCGCGGTGAACGCACATTGGAAGCGTGTATTCGTCATCGCCATCCTGGCGTATCACCCGGCGTGATTGTATGGGGTGCCGTTGGTTACACGTCTCGGTCACCTCTTGTTCGCACTGACGGCACTTTGGGCAGTGGACGTTACATTTCATATGTGTTACGACCCGTGGCTCTATCCTTCATTCGATCCCTGCCAAACCCTACATTTAAGCGGGATAATGCATCATCGCATGTTGCAGGTCCTGCACCGGACTTTCTGGATACAGAAAATGTTCGACTGCTACCCTGGCCACCACATTCTCCAGATCTCTCACCAATTGAAAACGTCTGGTCAATGGTGGCCGAGCAACTGGCTCGTCACAATACGCCAGTCACTACTCTTGATGAACTGTAATATCGTGTTGAAGCTGCATGGGCAGCTGTACCTATACACGCCATCAAAGGTCTGTTTGACTCAATGCCCAGGCGCATCAAGGCCGTTATTACGGCCAGAGGTGGTTTTTCTAGGTACTGATTTCTTAGGATATATGCACCCAAATTGTGTGATAATGTAATCACATGTCAGTTCTAGTATAATGTATTTGTCCAATGAATACCCGTTTATCATCTGCATTTCTCCTTTGCGTAGCAATTTTAATGGCCAGTAGTGTATGTTTGATGCTAGAAGACTACTTTTGGCTAGGAAAGAACTCTCGCATGTGTTAGTTGCTTTTTATGATCTTTGCTTCGTCCGTTTGTTTTTTATGCTTCCAGAGTAAACTGGTTACCAGTTCGGATGTTAAGTTTACATATAATCACATTTCTACTGTTCCACATTACTTCTGTCTTTCTTCGGTTTACTTTCCATCAGCATAAACAGATTTAGAGAGTTCAAGAGATTATGTAATTCTTCCTCACATTTACTGCGAACAGCAACATCATCAACGAATTTTAGCACTGACATCCTTCCCCTCCAAAGTTTAAACCCACTAATGAAAATTTTTTTGTATTTCCGTCGTTGCTTCTTCGGTATATAGACGGAACAATTGGTGAGAAAGATTACATTCTTGGGTAACGCCCTTCCTAATCCGAGCACTACTTCTTGGTTCTCCATGCTACCTACTGTTACTGCTACCAATACTGCCACTAGCTGTAAATAAAAGTTCAGTGAGAAACACAAAACTGTTTTTGTTCCAGCAGTAAAAAAATCCAAAATTATGTGTTGTTGATTTATAATTATGAAATTTTTCTACCGATCTGTACAGAAGGATGATTTAATATGCCTGCACTGCTTTCACAAGGTGCCCTGAATATTGACCATTTGATGACTTGGGTAGAAATTGGAAAAGCTATTGACAAAACAGTAATAAATGCTTCCTGACTGTAAAAGAAGGATTTAATTTCGAAATCGTATGAATGTACTCTTTTCTTTAAAAAAATTGAAACACCTTTCGAGAGAAAAGCTAATATTACTACTCCCGGCATTCCTGATTTCACTTCTGAGCGGATAAATAACTAAAGTACTGCAGAGTGCGCGGAACTGTTTACTCAGGCGCCAGATGTACCATCCGGCATTGCGATGGCGAGATGGCAGAGAGCCTGGGGCGGGAGCGCGTGGGCTCGTGTTAAGGGCAGAGATGCGCCGCATTGCCGCGCTGACTGCGTGCGTGGGCGAATTCCAGACAGACGGACGGCCTCGCCTGGATGCTCCAGCGCTGTTTGCTCACCTCCGGCCAGTGCACGCTGAATTTCAGGTACACGCCAAAGCAAGGCCGGAAGCTGTTTCAACGGCACCACATTGAATTCGTTTGCAGCCCAAAAAGTCCTCTGGAGTACTAGCGTGTACACAAGACAACGAAGGTCAGCTTCATTCAGAATCGAATACTCCATTGTTAGAGAGCATCAGACGAACAACATCCTCAAACATTACACGCCATTGATCCTTTCGTCTAGTAGAGCTTTTATACAACTTTACTCTGTTTTTTAACTGGGGCACTGATCTCGTGTATTACTAAGTCATAAAACACACAGCTACAGCTACCTGCTTACTGCACAACCTACCATACAGTGCATGATTGAGGGAATTTCATGTCACTAACTGCTATTTTCTGTCCTATTCCATTCACATACTGGGATAAAATGACTCCCTGTACGTTTAAATACGCGCCCTAATTTCTCTTATCCTTGCGTAAGATATGTGATTGTGATCGAAGAGTCGGTAGAAACGGAATCCTGATACGATCATTTTGTTATCCATCTGTCTGTCTCATTTCCAAAAACACTTTGTCTCAGAAACTGGTAGGCGTATCAATTTGAAATTTATGTCACACACTAACTTCTACGGCCTCTTGTCGGCGTAAAACATTGAATGTTATAAGTCAATACAGTGACAAGATATGGCGATTTATCTCACATATTTTCACAGTCGCAAACTCATTCATCAAACCCTATAGGGTAGCCCCTTTAACCTAGAATAATGAAGTCTGTCAAGAAGCAGAGATTCACAGTAAAAGTAAACGGAAAAAAAATTCGAAAATTGTTAATTATATCATATAAAACATATTTTTTGTCATTTGTTACCCCACTGTCTGTCAGTCCCTTTCGACATCTTTTCCAGGGAACGGAGTGACGAATCAAGTTGAAATTTATGGCACATATATTAAAGTCTATGGTCCTTTGGCGGTGTACAAAAGCTTAAGTTGGTGCATCAGTGCAATGAAAAGGTACAGCCATTCACGTTACATTTTTTAATATTCGTAAACTCAATAATCAAAATCTATAGCGTACTTCCCGTTGACGTAGAAATATAAAATTTGGCAACAAGCAAGGTTTCACAGCAAGAGTAAAACAAACAAAAAATCCGAAAATTACTGAATTGCAATCTTAACATTTCTTTTATCATTTGTTGTCCTATTTCAAACTCAACACTAACATTATTAAAAAGATGCAGAATAACTGATTATAGTAATTAGTCTTCATTAATTTATTACACAGCACAAACAAAACGAAATTTTAGCGTCAGATATTAAGAACTCATTAGGAACAGCGAGAATATTCAGTCGAGCTTCTTTGTACATTTGAAAAATCAAGATCATACAACTGATACAATCGAAAATACACTCCAAATACTGTTCAGAATGCCAAATGGTCTTGCAATGAACATTCTTGAAGAACTGGAAATATGTATAAACACGGGAAAATACTCACAAGATATATCAAGTGAGCGTATAGTATTTAGACGCAAGTACTACCTCAAATACTGCATTCAACTATTAGAACACCAAAAAGGAGAAATCGGAAATAACACAAGCGACAATCAAAGATAATCGTGACAAGAAATAGTAAATAAAGTAATATTGCTGTTCACCTGTGCCGGCCGTGTGGCCGAGCGGTTCTAGGCGATTCAGTCTGGAACCCCGCGACCTTAGGTTAGTTATGTTTAAGTAGTTCTAAGTTCTAGGGGACTGATGACCTCAGATGTTATGTCCCATAGTGCTCAGAGCCATTTGAACCATTTGTTCACCTGTATAATCTATGAAAACATATAAAGTAGGAGTAGAATTGTTAAACTACTGTCAAACCACAATTAATGTGTTATTTTCAATACATTTACGTCATTTACCATGTAATCAAAACACTGACAGTTATAATAGAGTGGACTAACGACGTAATCTGGACATCGCAACATTCTGGAAATAAGTACAATGTAGTCATTATAATACAAATAGCATAGTCTCGGTCGGGCACACAGTTTTAATCTGCCAGGAAGTTTCATATCAGCGCACACTCCGCTGCAGAGTGAAAATCTCATTCTGATTAACAATTATAGATAGTCTCACCAAAATTGTATGCAGAGATAGTATGTCGTTAATGAATATTAATTTTTATAAACAGCTATTCTAGTGCATTTTTCTAATTAACATATCATTATCTCACACAGGCCTACACTGTAGAAAAAAAATAGTAGACCTTGAAAGTAGACGTTGATTTTTATCCGATGACGGCATGTGACAGCTGGGGGATAGTAAATGTACTGACAGTGATTTCAACGTCGTCCGCCAACAGATAGCGTAGTGGCACAGCTTCCAAGTGCATGTTTGTCTACCCTATAACACGGAATGCTCACAGCCAGAAGGCTCAGTGTGTTGAGGACATGTGAAACAAGCAGGCAACCATGCACGGATATGCAATCGTACTTCCTACAGCCAACTAAGCTGTTGTGGCCTTCCGAGTGACTGGATGGCCCTTTAGCAGAACTGCGGCCCAAGTTGGTCGTGCTACGTCAGTTGTGCAACGTCCGTAGAACAGATCCTGGACGTCCACGCAACACAGGCGCCCGCCAGGATCTTCGTATGGTAAGGGCAGCAGTGGAAGATCGTAAAGCTACCACAGCACAGATAAGGAGCCCAGACGTGTCGACACGAACTGTTGCAAACCAGTTATTAACAATGGGACTATGGCCACTCACACCTCTAGCCCATCTTCCACTCACGCCACAGCATCGACGTGCACGGCTCGACTGGTGTTGTGGGGTGGTCACTTGGAAGGTGGAGTGGCGCACCATGGCCTTCAGCGATGAAAGCAGATTCTGACTGCACTCAAGTGATTGTCGTTTGCGATTATGACGTAGACGTGGCGAGCGCCGTCTCGTACAGTGCATTTGTTCATGACACATTTACGGTATCCCCGTAAGATTTTATGGGACTGAAGACCACAACAACAATGATACAAATTTAGCACCACTCTTATCCGTCATCTATCAGAGATCATTGGAACAGCGGTAAGTTCCACGGGACTGGAAGAAGGCCCAGGTCATAGCAATCTATAGAAAGGGTAGAAAATCGGATGCACATAATTAGCGGCCAATTTCATTGACATCGATTTGTTGTAGAATCTTGGAACATATTTTGTATTCAGACATAACGACGTTCCTAGACTCTGAGAAGCTCATCTGCAGAAACCGCCACGGTTTTAGGAAACAGCGGTCATGCGAGAAACAGCTGGCCCTCTTTGTGCATGATATACAACAGGCTCTAGATACTGGCTCCCAGATTGATGTCATATTTCTCGACTTCCGAAAGGTGTTCGTCTCAGTTCCGCACTGTCGCTTGCTGCAAAAAGTGCGCGCTTATGATCTGTCCGATGACATATGCGGTTGGATAGAAAGTTTTCTAATAGACAGCAAGCAGTATGTCGTCCTGAACGTGGTGACGTCAATAGACACAAGCCTAACTGCAGGTGTGCCCAAGGGCAGCGTAATAGGTCCTCTGCTTTTTTACGGTTGACATAAATGATATGGTTGATGGTATTGACAGTGGCATTAGACTGTTTGCCGATGATTCTGTAGTCTACAGGAAAGTAGTATCACACGAAAGTTGTCAACAAATCAATAAGGATTTGTAGAAAATAAATGCGTGGTGTAATGACTGACAGTTATCTCTCAATTTTAGTAAGTGTAACCTACAGCGTATAATAAGGCGAAGATCCCCATTAATGTATGAGTACAAAATAAATACCCAGTCTTTGGAAGCGGTAACGTCCGTCAAGTATCTGGGTGTGACTATTCGAAATGATCTCAAATGGAATGATCAGATTACACAAGTAACGGGCAGGTCGAACTCTAGATTGCGTTTTATTGGTAGAATCCTGAAGAAATGCAGTCCTTCTGTGGTGTCACCGCCAGACACCACACTTGCTAGGTGTTAGCATTTAAATCGGCCGCGGTCCGCTAGTATACGACGGACCCGCGTGTCGCCACTGTCAGAATTTGCAGACCGAGCGCCACCACACGGCAGGTCTAGAGACACTGACTAGACCCGTCCCAGTTGTACAGCCGACGTTGCTAGCCATGGTTCACTGACAATTACGCTCTCATTTGCCGAGACGATACTTAGCATAGCCTTCAGCTACATTTGCTACGACCTAGCAAGGCGCCATTACCAGTATAGATATTGAGATTCTATTAATGTATCATCAAGAGCGATGTTCTACAAATGTGGATTAAAGTTAAGTATTCCACAAGCTACGTACTTTTCTTTATAGTATTCATTACGTATGCTGTTTCAGACTTCACGCCAGCCTGCGTGAGTTTAAGCGCGTGCCTTTCGGCTTCCTCTCATTGTGTCTAGGCTGTCCTGTCTAGACACAACACCTTCAACAAAGGAAATAACTTACAATACGTTAGTTCGTCCAGTCTTGGACTATTGTTCGTCTTTGTGGGACCCTTACCAGTTGGGTCTGATTCAAGAGATTGAGATGGTCCAAAGAAGAGCGGCAAGGTTAGTGACTGGTACATTCAGCCATCGCGAGAGCGTTACAAATCTCATAGAGAGTTTGAAGTGGGACACACTTGCAGATAGACGGCGCGCTAAACAGAAGGGGCAGCTCACTAAATTCCGAAATCCGATCTTCACCGCGGATGTAGAGCATATTTTACTACCACCAACTTTCAAATCGCGCAATGATCACCGTTCAAAGATAAGGGAAATAAGAGCTCGCATTGAGGCGTTCAGACAGTCCTTTTTCACTCGCGCGTGGAACAGAGGGGGGAAATATGACTTTGGCGCGAATTGCGCCCTCCGCCACACACCGCTTGGTGGCTAGCGGAGTATATATGTAGATGCAGACTGGCCCCATCCCAGGCATTATCGACTGGAGCGCGATAAGGAACAACTTTCTTTCGCCTTTAGTGTTTCTAGAGAGGATCCTTACTGTGCTGGGTATGTGCAGAACGTTGTTCATCCCGTTCTTTTGCTGTTCTTGCAACAGAAAGGTAATGTATCATTCCAACCGGATCATGCCGCTCACACACAGCCCTTGAAACTCAGTGAGCTCTGCAAGACGTGCAGCAACTTCACTGGCCAGCTGGATCTCCGGACCTGTCTCCAATCGAGAACGTCTGGGATATGATGGGGCGCGAAGTGACTCGTGCGACTCGTCAACCAACAACTCTTACAGAACTACGTGAACAGGTCGAGCAGGCGTGCAATAACGTATCTCAGGACAGTATTTACCACCTCTTCGATCGAGTAGATGCTAAAGTTTGTGCCTGCATCCCGCCCGTGGAGGCTACACCACCTACTGATATGGGTGTTTCAGCATGGGTCGATGTCTGGTACGTCAGATCCGGTTTTGCTACTGATCTGTAATTAATCATGTACACCATAAGCACTGTTGCAACAATAAATCGTGAGTGAACTGGAAACCACTAAAAGGATGTACTAATTTTTTTCCGGCAGTGTATTTTCGGAACTCTTCCAATTCACGGGACCGATAACTTCTAAGTACCAATGTCGATAACAGGCAAAAATCGTCGGGTTCTCAATTGCAGGGATGGGTGAACTATCTACACATGTAATTAAGTTCGTACCGAACAGTTAGGGCGGGTGTCCTATTCGTATATGGTCAATTTTTAAATACAGGTTCTCTAAACTTATCTAGTATGGTTCCGCGAATACTACTTAGTCTTCCTTCCATAGATTCCCATTTATGTTCCCCGAGAAAGGATTATGCCGCTTGCTACGATTCTAGCAACGCCTCCATGAATTGCATAGACTTGTTTTGTTATGTGTTTTCGGCACCAAAGGCTCAAACGTTTTAGAATTGGTCGCCATAGCACCTTGTATGCAATTTACAGTTGCACTGCACTTCCCGACAACCCTTGTAACAAGTATAAGTCTCCCTTGCCTAATAGCGATTTTACGTCAGTTTCCCATTTAATATCGCTTCTTACTATTACTATTAAATACTTATACAATGCAACGAGCGCAATATATCATCATCATCATCATCATCATCATCATCATCATCATTTAAGACTGATTATGCCTTTCAGCTTTCAGTCTGGAGCATACCCCCCTTATAAAATTCCTCCATGATCCCCTATTCAGTGCTAACATTGCTGCCTCTTCTGATGTTAAACCTGTTACTTCAAAATCATTCTTAACCGAATCCAGGTACCTTCTCCTTGGTCTGATCCGACTCCTCCTACCCTCTACTGCTGAACCCATGAGTCTCGTGGGTAACCTTGCTTCTCCCATGCGTGTAACATGACCCCACCATCCAAGCCTGTTCGCCCTGACTGCTACATCTATAGAGTTCATTCCCAGTTTTTCTTTGATTTCCTCATTGTGGACACCCTCCTGCCATTGTTCCCATCTACTAGTACCTGCAATCATCCTAGCTACTTTCATATCCGTAACCTCAACCTTGTTGATAAGGTAACCTGAATCCACCCAGCTTTCGCTCCCATACAACAAAGTTGGTCGAAAGATTGAACGGTGCACAGATAACTTAGTCTTGGTACTGACTTCCTTCTTGCAGAAGAGAGTAGATCGTAGCTGAGCGCTCACTGCATTAGCTTTGCTACACCTCGCTTCCAGTTCTTTCACTATGTTGCCATCCTGTGAGAATATGCATCCTAAGTACTTAAAACCGTCCTATTTGGCACTCAATCCGTTTATATTTCTTTCCCACTGACATTACTTTCGTTTTTGAGATGCTAATCTTCATACCATAGTCCTTACATTTCTGATCTAGCTCTGAAATATTACTTTGCAAACTTTCAATCGAATCTGCCATCACAACTAAGTCATCCGCATATGCAAGACTGCTTATTTTGTGTTCACATATCTTAATCTCACCCAGCCAGTCTATTGTTTTCAACATATGATCCATAAATAATATGAACAACAGTGGAGACAGGTTGCAGCCTTGTCTTACCCCTGAAATACTCTGAACCATGAACTCAATTTACCGTCAACTCTAACTGCTGCCTGACTATCCATGTAAAGACCTTTAATTGCTTGCAAAAGTCTTCCTCCTATTCCATAATCTCGTAGAACAGACAATAAATTCCTCCTAGGAACCCGGTCATATGCCTTTTCTAGATCTATAAAGCATAGATACAATTCTCTGTTCCACTCATAACACTTCTCCATTATTTGCCGTAAGCTAAAGATCTGGTCCTGACAACCTCTAAGAGGCCTAAACCCACACTGATTTTCATCCAATTGGTCCTCAACTAATACTCGCACTTTCCTTTCAACAATACCTGAGTGGATTTTACCCACAACGCTGATTAAAGAGATACCTCTGTAGTTGTTACAATCTTTTCTGTTTCCATGTTTAAAGATTGGTGTGATTACTGCTTTTGTCCAGTCTGATGGAACCTGTCCCGACTCCCAGGCCAATTCTATTATCCTGTGTAGCCATTTAAGACCTGACATTCCACTGTATTTGATGAGTTCCGACTTAATTTCATCCACCCCAGCTGCTTTATTGCACTGCAATCTATTGACCATTTTCTCCACTTCCTCAAATGTGATCCCATTTCCATCATCATTCCTATCCCATTCTACCTCGAAATCTGAAACATTACTGATCGTATTTTCACCTACATTGAGCAACTCTTCAAAATATTCCCTCCATCTGCCCTAGGCAGCCACAGGATTCACCAGCACTTTTCCTGACCTGTCCTAAATACTTGTCATTTCCTTCTTACCTCCCTTTCGAAGCCTGCTAATTACACTCCAGAATGGTATTCCAGCAGCTTGACCCATAGTCTCCAACCTGTTTCCAAAGTCTTCCCAAGATTTCTTCTTGGATGCTGCAATTATCTGTTTGGCTTCGTTTCTTTCTTCAACATAACTTTCTCTGTCTACCTGAGTTCTAGTATGTAGCCATTTTTGATACGCCTTCTTTTTCCTTTTACAGGCTGCCTTGACTGTGTCATTCCATCAAGCTGTTTGCTTCATCCTACTTTTACACACTATTGCTCCAAGACATTCTTTAGCCACTCCTAGTATTGCGTCCCTATACCTTGTCCATTCCTTTTCCAGTGACTGTAATTGACTACATTCAACTAACTGCTCCTTTCTGAGATCGCTGTTATGTACTTGTGCCTGATTTCCTTATCCTGAAGCTTCTCCACTCTTATCCTCTTACATATGGACCTGACCTCCTGCACTTTCGGCCTCACAATCCCAATTTCACTGCAGATTAAATAATGATCAGTGTCATCAAAGAATCCCCTGAATACACGTGTGTCCCTCACAGCCTTCCGGAATTCCTGATCTGTTGTTATATAATCAATGACAGATCTGGTTCCCCTGCCTTCCCAAGTATACCGGTGAATGTTCTTATGTTTAAAAAAGGAGTTTGTGATTACTAAGCCCATACTGGCACAGAAATCCAAGAGTTGTTTTCCGTTCCTGTTGGCCTCCATATCCTCTTCAAATTTACCCATAACCTTTTCATACCCTTCTGTTCGATTTCCAATCCGGGCGTTAAAGTCACCCATGAGTTCGTTTACATACCTTATTGCAACTACGCTGGGTTCAATTTCTTTCCTGATGTGAAGTCCTACACCCCATTGTGCTATTCCTGCTTTGACTCCTGACAGGTAGACCTCGTATTCTCCCACTTCCTCTTCTTTCTCACCCCTTACCCGAATGTCACTAACAGCTAAAACGTCCAGCTCCATCTTACTTGCAGCCTCTGCCAGATCTACCTTCTTCCCAGAGTAGCCCCCATTGATATTAATAGCTCCCCATCTCATTACCATTTGTTTGCCAAGTCGTATCTTAGGAGTCCCTGGTTTGTCAGTTAGAGGTGGGACTCCGTCACCTCCAAAGGTCTGAGGCATTTTGCTCTGATTGTTGCCAGCATCATATGTAAAGTACCAGGGAAGCAGGTTGCTAGCCTTACTTGCCCCGAGTCCCATTGGGTTTTACCCCTAACGGCTGAGGGACTAACCGGTGGATTTGGTAGTCTTTGCCGTATGAACTCAAAGGTGGCCACGACTCAGAATATGTCCGAGATGCCCAGCCTTATTCCAAAGTAACTGGTATCCCGACTGTCGGGACCACTTACTTGGCCACTCACACGTTGCCCGTGGTTCATGAACTAGGACATGACTACAGGAACCCACACCATGAACCACGCGCGCAATATATAATAACAGAAATTTCCTCCAAGTCTTTCTGCATCTCCTTAAGTTCATACAAAGACGACACTTCACAAAAGACGGTGTATAAGATGACTCATATATCATGTCTCGTCATATGAGACTGATAAAACACAATATATTTGATGGAGCTCTTCATCAATGATAAGTCATCAATTGCCCTCTCTCTGTGGAATGATCCAAAACGAAATATTTGAATATCCTGGTAAACATTAACAACTCCATTAATCGCAGAATGTAGTTGTTGTTGTGGTCTTCAGTCCTGAGACTGGTTTGATGCAGCTCTCCATGCTACTCTATCCTGTGCAAGCTTCTTCATCTTCCAGTACCTACTGCAACCTACATCCTTCTGAATCTGCTTAGTGTATTCATCTCTTGGTCTCCCCCTACGATTTTTACCCTCCACGCTGCCCTCCAATACTAAATTGGTGATCCCTTGATGCCTCAGAACATGTCCTACCAACCGATCCCTTCTTCTGGTCAAGTTGTGCCACAAACTTCTCTTCTCCCCAATCCTATTCAATACTTCCTCATTAGTTATGTGATGTACCCATCTAATCTTCAGCATCCTTCTGTAGGACCACATTTCGAAAGCTTCTATTCTCTTCTTGTCCAAACTATTTATCGTCCATGTTTCACTTCCATACATGGCTACACTCCATACAAATACTTTCAGAAATGACTTCCTGACATTTAAATCTATACTCGATGTTAACAAATTTCTCTTCTTCAGAAACGCTTTCCTTGCCATTGCCAGTCTACATTTTATATCCTCTCTACGTCGACCATCATCAGTTATTTTGCTCCCCAAATAGCAAACTCCTTTACTACTTTAAGTGTCTCATTTCCTAATCTAATACCCTCAACATCACCTGGCTTAATTCGACTACATTCCATTATTCTCGTTTTGTTTTTGTTGATGTTCATCTTATATCCTCCCTTCAAGACACCATCCATTCCGTTCAACTGCTCTTCCAAGTCCTTTGCTGTCTCTGAAAGAATTACAATGTCATCGGCGAACCTCAAAGTTTTTATTTCTTCTCCATGGATTTTAATACCTACCCCGAATTTTTCTTTTGTTTCCTTTACTGCTTGCTCAATATACAGATTGAATAACATCGGGGAGAGGCTACAACCCTGTCTCACTCCCTTCCCAACCACTGCTTCCCTTTCATGTCCCTCGACTCTTATAACTGCCATCTGGTTTCTGTACAAATTGTAAATAGCCTTTCGCTCCATGTATTTTACCCCTGCCACCTTTAGAATTTGAAAGAGAGTATTCCAGTCAACATTGTCAAAAGCTTTCTCTAAGTCTACAAATGCTAGAAACGTAGGTTTGCCTTTCCTTAATCTTTCTTCTAAGATAAGTCGTAAGGTCAGTATTGCCTCACGTGTTCCAGTATTTCTACGGAATCCAAACTGATCTTCCCCGAGGTCGGCTTCTACTAGTTTTTCCATTCGTCTGTAAAGAATTCGTGTTAGTATTTTGCAGCTGTGGCTTATTAAACTGATTGTTCGGTAATTTTCACATCTGTCAACACCTGCTTTCTTTGGGATTGGAATTATTGTATTGTTCTTGAAGTCTGAGGGTATTTCGCCTGTTTCATACATCTTGCTCACATCTTGTCAGGACTGGCTCTCCCAAGGCCGTCAGTAGTTCCAAAGGAATGTTGTCTACTCCGGGGGCCTTGTTTCGACTCAGGTCTTTCAGTGCTCTGTCAAACTCTTCACGCAGTATCGTATCTCCCATTTCATCTTCATCTGCATCCTCTTCCATTTCCATAATATTGTCCTCAAGTGCATCGCACTTGTATAGACCCTCTATATACTCCTTCCACCTTTCTGCTTTCCCTTCTTTGCTTAGAACTGGGTTTCCATCTGAGCTCTTGATGTTCATACAAGTGGTTCTCTTATCTCCAAAAGTCTCTTTAATTTTCCTGTAGGCAGTATCTATCTTAACCCTAGTAAGATACGCCTCTACATCCTTACATTTGTCCTCTAGCCATCCCTGCTTAGCCATTTTGCACTTCCTGTCGATCTCATTTTTGAGACTTTTGTATTCCTTTTTGCCTGCTTCATTTACTGCATTTTTATATTTTCTCCTTTCATCAATTAAATTCAATATTTCTTCTGTTACCCAAGGATTTCTACTAGCCCTCGTCGCAGAATACCTTCCTGAAACTCGATCAACCCATCTTGTAGAGAGTGAGAGCAATTTTCACTGCTTTACTACATTTTGAAGTATAAGAAATAACGTGCTAATATGTATATCATACATTGTCCACTCACATTAATGTGGCCACCTGTCAAAAGGTTGAATAATAGCCTTTTGCAGCGGAGACCGCTGCGAGACGCACAGGAAGAGTGTCAATGGGATTCTGGAAGCTACCGATACGAATGTGGAGCCATGCCGACTCCATTTTGTGTGGCCAGCCAAGCTACGTTTATTGGTTGAGGACCCATGACGCCGAAAGCCCGATAGAGGTGGTCCAACAGACTCTCGACTAGATTCACTTCAGGGGAGTTTGGTGGCCAGGAGAGTACAGTAAACACATCCTTGATGCTCCTTGAACCACTCATATGCACCATGAGATGTGTGACACGTTGCGTATTCCTACCGGTAGATGCTATCGTGCCAAGTAGAGAGAAACTGAATATGGGGCTGATATGAGTATATGGGATTGGTTCCCAAATATGTGAGTGGCTCGATCGTGAGTGTTCATTGGAGGTGAGGGTATCATCTGGAATGCCTCAGGGAAGTGTGGTAGGTCCGCTGTTGTTTTCCATCTACATAAATGATCTTTTGGATAGGGTGGGTAGCAATGTGCGGCTGTTTGTGATCAAGCTGTGGTGTACGGGAAGGTGTCGTCGTTGAGTGACTGTAGGAGGATACAAGATGACTTGGACAGGATTTGTGATTGGTGTAAAGAATGGCAGCTAACTCTAAATATAGATAAATGTAAATTAATGCAGATGAATAGCAAATAGAATCCCGGAATGTTTGAATACTCCATTAGTGGTGTAGCGCTTGACACAGTCACGTCGATTAAATATTTGGGCGTAACCTTGCAGAGCGATATGAAGTGGGACAAGCATGTAATGGCAGTTGTGGGGAAGGTTCATTGGTAGAAGGTTCATTGGTAGAATTTTGGGAAGATGTGGTTCATCTGTAAAGGAGACCGCTTATAAAACACTACTACGGCCTATTCTTGAGTACTGCTCGAGCGTTTGGGATCGCTATCAGGTCGGATTGGGGGAGGACATAGAGGCAATTCAGAGGCGGTCTGCTAGATTTGTTACTGGTAGGTTTGATCATCACGCGAGTGTTACGGAAATGCTTCAGGAGCTCGGGTGGGAGTCTCTAGAGGAAAGGAGGCATTCTTTTCGTGAATCGCTACTGAGGATATATAGAGAACCAGCATTTGAGGCTGACTGCAGTACAATTTTACTGCCGCCAACTTATATTTCGCGGAGAGACCACGGAGATAAGATAAGAGAGACTAGGGCTCATACAAAGGCATATAGGCAGTAATTTTTCCCTCGTGCTGTTTGGGAGTGGAACAGGGAGAGAAGATGCCAGTTGTACGGAGTATGTATGTAGATGTAGATGTAGACATGGACTCGAAGCATAGATACATACTTATGTTGACCCACTGTGTCTTCCAGAATGATGAGAACGGCCAGGGAATGCCACGAGAACATTTCCCAGTACATAACACTCCCTCCTCCGGCCTAGACCCTTCCGATGATTGTTGCAGGGTGTTTTCTGTCAGACATTCCACGTTCTACACGCCAACGACCATTTGTCAGACTGAGCATAAAACGTGGTTTGTCGAAAATGTCACCTTTGGCCACTGATCGTTTGATGAGGAGACACTGTTGATAGCCCCTTGATTCATCTGCGTGTTCAGTAGCTGACAGATGCATGTCTATTCGCCTGTACACAGCACTACAGCCGTCAGCAACCCCTGTAACCTATGGCCCGTAATGCTCCACAACTGCCTCGGTGACAATTTTCGGTAGTCCCATTTTGCCATCCACAACATCCACGATATATTTTAAAAGCGGCGGCTCGCGAACAGTTAAAAAAAATGGCTCTGAGCACTATGGGACTTAACTCCTGAGGTCATCAGTCCCCTAGATCTTAGAACTACTTAAACCTAACTAACCTAAGGACATCACACACATCCATACCCGAGACAGGATTCGAACCTGCGGCCGTAGCAGTCGCGCGGTTGCAGACTGGAGCGCCTTGAACCGCTCGGCCACCTCGGCCGGCAACATTTTATATACTCAGCCATTTCATAGATGACGGAGGGATAGAAAAACAATTAAAAGCGCTCAAAAGGGGAAAGACCGCTGGACCTGATGGTATACCAGTTCGATTTTACACAGAGTACGCGAAGGAACTTGGCCCCCCTTCTTGCAGCGGTGTACCGCAGGTCTCTAGAAGAGCGTAGCGTTCCAAAAGATTGGAAAAGGGCAGAGGTCATCCCCGTTTTCAAGGAGGGACGTCGAACAGATGTGCAGAACTATAGACCTATATCTCTAACGTCGATCTGTTGTAGGTTTTTGGAACACGTACTATGTTCGAGTGTAATGAGTTTTCCAGAGACTAGAAATCTACTCTGTAGGAATCAGCATGGATTTCGAAAAAGACGGTAGTGTGAAACCCAGCAGGCGCTATTCGTCCACGAGACTTAGAGGGGCATAGACACAGGTTCCCAGGTAGATGCCGTGTTTCTTGACTTCCGCAAGGCGTTTGATACAGTTCCCCCACAGTCGTTTAATGGGCAAAGTAAGAGCATGTGGACTATCAGACCAATTGTGTGACTGGACTGAAGAGTTCCTAGATAACAGAACGCAGCGTGTCATTTTCAATGGAGAGAAGTCTTCCGAAGTAAGAGTGATTTCAGGTACACCGCAAAGGAGTGTCGTAGGACCGTTGCTATTCACACTATATATAAATGACTTGGGGATAACATCGGAAATTCACTGAGGCTTTCTGCGAATGATGTTGTAGTATACCGAGAGGTTGTAACAATGGAAAATTGTACTGAAATGCAGGAGGATCTGCAACGATTTGACGCATGGTGCAGGGAATGGCAATTGAATCTAAATGTAGACAAGTGTAATGTGCTGCGAATACAGAGAAAGAAAGATCCTTTATCATTTAGCTACAATGTAGCAGGTCAGCAACCGGAAGCAGTTAATTCCATAAATTATCTGGGAGTAGACATTAGGAGTGATTTAAAATGGAATGACCATATACGAGGGTTGCACAGTAAATAATGCCCCATATTTTTTTTCTCCAGAAGTATTTATTCCACAACAATCAAATTTACATATGTGAAAGACTGATGTTTTGTCTACTTGCTTTATTTTTCCACATAATCTCCTTCAAGTTCGACGGCCTTTTTCCAGCGAGACACAAGAGCGTGTATTCCCTGCCGGTAAAAATCTGTACTCTGCCTACGGAGCCAGGTTGTCACTTCGTGAATCACTTCTTCGTCATCGGCAAAACGTCTTCCACGAATGAAATTCTTCATTGGCCCAAACAACTGAAAGTCTGAAGGAGCCAAATCGGGGCTGTAGGGTGGATGGGGTAACACTATCCAACCCAGTTTCGCGATGTGTTCACAAGTCCTCAAACTTGTGTGAGGACGAGCGTTATCATGCTGAATCAAAACATCCTGTGGGTTAACATGACGCCCAAGGCGCCGGAAGCGCTGCTTAAGTTTGTCTAATGTTTTGACATAAGCCTCTGAATTAATGGTACTGCCTTTTGGCATCACATCAATGAGAATTACGCCCTCGCAATCCCAAAACACAGTCATCATGACTTTTCCGGCTGAAGGAACTGTTTTGAATTTTTTCTTCTGTGGAGAATAAGCATGACGCCATTCCATCGATTGTCTTTTTGTTTCGGGCTCAAAATGATGCACCCAAGTTTCATCACCTGTCACAATCCGTGACAAAAAGGCCTCCCCGTCAACGTGAAAGCGTCGCAACAAATCGAAAGATATGTCTTTTCTTTGGGATTTGTGATCGACAGTAAGACACCGAGGAACCCATCTTGCACACACTTTTGAGTATCCAAGCTGATTGATAATCACTTCCACACTTCCTTTGCTTACTGACAACTCCAGTGCCAATTGTCAAGTCGTAATGCGTCGATCCCGTCGAATGAGAACATCAGCCCGCTGCAACGTGTCAGGCGTGACAGCCGTGGGAGGCCTTCCCGACCGCGGCAAATCTCGGAGCTCCGCAGCACCGCCCTCTGATGCTTTCACCCTCTGTGCCCAGCGACCAACAGTACTCCTATCGACTGCAGATGTTCCGTAGACTTTGCACAAGCGTTTATGAATATTGCCCACGGTTTCTTCCTCTGCTACGAGAAATTCAATCACTGCACGTTGCTTATGACGGATGTCACCTGCAGACGCCATTTTAGAACATTCCTACACCACCGCTCTCTGTTGGAGGAAATTGAAACTTTGCGTACACACGCGGGAAACTTCAAATAACTCGCACCTAAAGTGTCACATTTCTAATATTTTTTATTTCGGAGAAAAAAAATATGGGGCATTATTTACTGGGCAACCCTCGTAAAATAATCGTCGGTAAAGCATATCCCAGATTGCGATTCATTGGAGGAATCCTAAGGAAATGCAGCCCGAAAACAAAGGAAGTAGGTTACAGTACACTTGTTCGCCCACTGCTTGAATACTGCTCACCGGTGTGGGATCCGTACTAGATAGGGTTCATAGAAGAGATAGAGAAGATCCAACGAAGAGCAGCGCGCTTCGTTAAAGGATCATTTAGTCATCGCGAAAGCGTTACGGAGATGATAGATAAACTCTAGTCGAAGACTCTGCAAGAGAGACGCTCAGTAGCTCGGTACGGGCTTTTGTTGAAGTTTCCAGTATATACCTTCACCGAGGAGTCAAGCAGTGTAATGCTCCCTCCTACGTATATCTCGTGAAGAGACCGTGAGGATAAAATCAGAGAGATTAGAGCCCACACAGAGCCATACCGACAATCTTTCTTTCCACGAACAATACGAGACTGGAATAGAAGAGATAACCGAGAGAGGTACTCAAGGTACCCTCCACCACACACCATCAGGTGGCTTGCGGAGTGAGGATGTAGATGTAGATGTAGAACACTTCCACCCCTGCCCGGAAGCCAATGATCATGCCGTTTGGACGTTGTTTTCCGCGTATGTTGATGATAATGATGATGATGATGATGATGATGACGACGACAGCATTGCTTCCCACGTCCTCCCGTTTTATATACCCTCCACTACTAGTGCTGCCACCTGTGGCCTGTGAGTTGTTATTGCTCGGTGAAGTTGAACGTAGGCGGTGGTCACATTAGTGTGACGGGACCGTGTATTTCAGCACTGTCATTACCTAACAAGGTTTTTCGGTATCGTAAATATGCTCTTCGTCTTGTCTTCTGTTTCCCTGATATCATGGAATCACAACATATAAACAAACTGTCTAAATAAAAGGTTCCGGTCCAAGAGTGCTGGTAAACTACAGTAATTTTGTGCCGTCGTCTAAATAAAATGTTCAGGTCCTGGACTACTGTTAAACTACACTAATTTTGTACCCTCGTCCCATTAGATATTTTGATGTTTACGTTTCCTCCTATCTTAAGTAGAATCGAGGCGTTTACGCTTCACTGCTTAATTATTCTATAACATTTCGTCTAAATAGCGTTTCACAGGACAGATCAAGGATTTCCAGCTTTAGAGAGAAGAGACTGGTATAATACTGCTCGTTACCTACGGCCTCATTACCAGATACAAAGATGTCACTATCTTTTCTTGCGCTGTCGACTCAGCAGCCCTGTTTCATAAACGACTGAAAAAGTGAGGGAGGAAGATTATGTTTTTCAGTCTAGTCGGTGACAATGACGTTAGAGACGGAGTGCTAGCTCGAGCTGCGGAATGATTGGAAAAGAAATCGAGCGAATCTGTTTTCAAGCGAATCATCTATAGACTCCTCTTTTAAACGATCTTTAAAAAGCACGAATATCTTTACGACTAAGCTTAGACCTCAAATCTCCTCTCCCTGGAAGCCATTTCCATCAACTGATTCAGTGAATATGGGAGAGTAATTTTACATTTGCTATTTCGGGTATTGCTTCTCATTCTTAGATATCCGACTGCCACATTAGAGTAATCGAAGATGGCCACATCTGTACGTTTATACCGGAATGAGATGAAATCCGTGAAACCGTAATGAACATCCGACAGAGTATCCACAGGTGACAGATTGAGGTTAATTATGTTCATTGTTGGTGCTTCCATGTAATGTCGTACCTGAGTCTGAAAAGTTTGCGAAGAGTATGTAGAAACAGACTCGTATAATTTTCTTTCTGTACGGGTTTCCATCAAGCACAGTACGTCACGGGTAAACCTTGTGTACACAACGCTCAACAGGTCTGCTTTTCCCCTGAAAATTTGTCGATGAGGACCCTGTAGCCAAGGCTTTTTTGCTGTTATTCTCTCTGTCGACCTTTTCGAGATAACCACAGTAACCCGCAGCATAGCAGCAGTCTTCAAGCAGGCACCTGCCTTGTTCCCCACTACGCCTAATGAAGAGTGATGTTTATCGATTAAACAATGTTGAAGCGAAAATGTATACCAGCTTTGTTTACTCCAAGCTGGTTTATGTCAGATAGTCTCTAAGAGTTAATAACTTTCCACGCCTAGCCAAACACCATAGCTGTTAGATTACCACTCTTTGCTAGTTATATGACTGTAATCCCTCTCATTGTGGCGTGCGAAAGACAAAGAACGACGGTCCAACTTAAGCAGAGTAGACATATTATCATTATCATTATTATTGGCGAATTCTCCCCAGATATGGAAGACGTTAAGAAAATAACTCGATCAATTTTTTGAGTTCCTCTTGTTCTTTCAATAGGCTTTCATTCTTTCCGAAAAGTCTTATGTTTATATTATTTACGTCAATTCGATTTTCATCTAGCCAAGGTGTGGAATTCTTAAGTGAGGTTACATAATCTATTATTCTCTTCGTCAATCGATTTTCTATAGTCGTCTGAGATGGCCAAAACATTTCATTCGCATCTTCCTTATATCAGTTTCGATGTTTGAAAACTATTCTGTTGTTTTAATTGATTGTAGCCTTTAACCATCTTGGGTATATCTTCCCCCTAGAATTTTCCTAATGATCTTTCTCTCTTTTTTTTTTTTTTTGATGTCTTCAAGTTGTTTTCTGTTCAGGGTTAGTGTTTCACCTGCTTAGGGGAGTGCTGGTTTTATGACAGTCTTCTAGTGTCGAATTTTTGCCCCTCTTGATATTGATTTCTTGTTCTATAGGTTGTGTGTTAACCCTAATCCTTTTTTTTTATTTTTTGGAGGCGATGTTGCTGTCAGATTTTTTCAATACCTGTCGGTTCGATGAATTCTACAACGTATTTAAAGTATGGGACCCTGTTAAATTTAGCATATTTTGTTCCGTATTTGAACAAGAGAATTCAGTTTTCTCAAATGTAATTTGTAAACCTACTTTTTCTGCACATTCTGCTACAATTCCGTCCTCCCCTGATGTGCGAATAAATTTCTTCTTGTGTCGGTGGTGAGGAGATCTGTGGTGAGATTCCTGGCTGCTCTTTCGGGAATCTTTCTTTGTGTTCTGGGCAATTTAAAAACTGTGAAAAATATGTGGCAAGTCCTTGCCAATTTTCTTCATTTGTCGGTGTAAATTTACTGTCTTGTTTTCGAAAGCAAAGGTTTTGTGGTGAGTACCCTTTCATCTGATTTCTGAAGCTCTAATAGAAATCGTGTGTATTGCTGTTTTTGAAGTTTTCTTCGATTTACTGCTGTTGCTCACTAACATATTTTCGTTTAATTTGTCTTAAAATCTTGTAAGTCTGTTTGCAAATTTCAAACAAATTCTTCTGTGTTTCTTCTGATTTGTTGCAACAGTAATTTTGTACTACCTTTCTTCTTTCTTCTAGTGCGTTCTCGCACTCTTGATACCACGAAGGGGGTTTTGTGAAGAGGGATCAGACCTTTTGCTGCTTTGATGATTTTAATTTGAAACTTTGCCCAGTCTTGTGCGAGTTGTTCTTCCCATTTTTCAGTGATTCTGGAGTCTTTAATTTAATGTGGATCAAATTTTCGGATCAGAGGAGTTTTTGTTTTGAATTTCCTCTTGGATGTGAATTTAATTTTTATTCTGGATAAATAATGATCCGAATCTATATTTGCATCTCTGCGTACTTGCACAACGTGGATTTCTTTTTGGTAGTCATATGATATTGCAACACAATCAAACTGAAATTCTCCTAAATACTGGATGGGTGATTGCTAAGTTTCTTGTTTTTTCGAATGTTTCGAAAGTGAGGTTGACATTATTTTTAGGTTGTTTTGTTGGCATAATTCGATGAGTCGTGTGCCATTTCTATTGCTAAATTTGTGTGCTGGATAGTTCCCTACTGTCTTCTCGTACCTGTTTTCTCTGTCAATTTGTGCATATCATCTTTTGGAATTCTGGCCTTCTCTGCTTCAAATCATTCCCAGACTCTTTCTGTTATTCAGGCTCTTTTTTATTATCACCATTTGTTGGTGCATGTACTTTAATCAAGGTGTAATTTCTGTTTGTGTGTTTGATTCTTAGGGTCATTAGTCGATTGTTGATGGGTTTCACAGCTGTTACTGAGTACAGCACTTTTTTTCTACAATGAAGGTCATTCCAAATAGTGCTGTTCCTTTGCCAGTTTTCTTGTTTGTGCCACTTTTGAAGATTCTGTAATTGTTGTAGTCTATCGTTTCTGAATCTGTATAGCGTGTTTCTTGCGAGGCGAGAATTTTAATTTGCTGCTTCGTGAGTTCTATTGTGAAATTGTGTAACTTTCCTGCTTGAATAAGTGTCTGAATATTGAAAGTGTCCATATAAGTGTGTGTTCTTCGTGGAAGTTTGATCCGAGCTCCCCAGAACCCGACTGCTTGGTTGCCACTTTGGAGTGGGTGGATTGTCCACCCAGGAGTAATTTTGTCATTACTTGTACGAGTCATGTTAGCTTGTCACCAATCGTCAAACATTGCTGGTTGTGTGGAACCAGGGATTGTGAGTTCCTAGAGCATGTTTACAGCCATACCTCCTGGTGAACAGACATCGACCATACTCCCGCTGCTCCAAGTCAGACGCATCATTGATTCTGGTTGTCATTTTGGTACGCGGGTGTTATTTTATTTCCCTCCTACCCGGCATATCTACCGAACATTCCCCTATCCGCCTCCTGGGGACGCGAGATAGAGGTTCACAAACCCCACACTGGTTATCATTATTACCATTAGTATTATTAGTATCATTATATCAAACGAAGTTTATCAGCCATCAGTTTCTTATAAAAAATGACACGTTCTCTTTGTTCTCTTCTCGTTTCCTAAACTGATTAGTAACTTTGTTTCGATGATCGAGACACCTTACTCAACTCTAAAATGACTAGAGAATTTTTTTCTCGGGTCCATGGCATTACAATTAGCTATTGTTAGCTGATATCTTACTATAGATCGTACACGCATGTTTCCTTTACCAGTTGCCAATCGATTCCTTTAATTTGAGGCCTGATGTAGAATCTTTCATATTGAGGTTCGACTGCAGCTAGAGAATTGAATAGGGTGATACCTCTATTGGGACTTATTTTTCAGTTTCTTTACCGTTGAATGCTACCTTCACAGACAGTCACATACTGTTCAGCAACATGATATTTCTTCAAATCACATTTTCCTCCTCTACGTTCATCCCCTTCCTCTCCTACGTCCATCCCCAAAAAACACATAACCTGTCATATGCTGTGTCGTAGTAACATGTATTATAAAGAATGTGTGATGCTTTTCTCCATCTTTACCTATTCAGTGTCTAATGTTTTCATTTCTACGTAATTACTGCGTCCGACTACCTCTATAATCTGTTTTCCATGTTGTCACTTTTTTCCACTAATAGGTTTCCTCTGTACTGATTCTTCCAGTGGAGAACTAAAAATTTATCTACGCTGTAGCAGATGTCTCACTAGCATGTCCCTTTAAGCGACTTTCTTACTCTTTCACTATGCATTGTGTTTAGTACTTCTTCAATTGTTACTTGCCATGTTTACTTAATTTTTAACATTGCATAGCAACAGTTTCAATATGCTTCAGTTCTTTCTGCTCACGATTTCAGGTGTTCCACGTTCCATTTCCATACAGTGCTGTACTCTACACCCACACTGAGAAACTTCTTCATCAGTCCCGTTTTAATGTTTGATTCCAGTAGAACTATTTTATTGGATGAAATTATTTTAGCCAATTCCTATCTCCTTCTGATTCTTTGCTTCGGCATTCTTGTACAACTTTGCTACTAGTTCAGGACAATTCTTTTACTTCTGTTTCTTGTTTATCAAGAAAGATCACCGAACACGGTTACCTATTTCAGAAGCTGTTTTATTTTATTTTGACCACCAGTTGTGGCATTTCAGTAAGTCATCTTCAGGCCACATATGCACTTCATATATAGATATTCAGATGTGTCGATTCTGATATACTGGAGCCATCAGTGTCTGGATATCGTGAAATCGTTACTGGAGTTCTTCCTTCGAAGACTTGAATACACGATATCCACTGATGGCTCAAGAATGCCAATATCGATATCTCTGAATATCTATACATGAAGTCTGTATGGTGCCTGATGATGGCATACTAAAATGCCGAAACTGATAATCAAAATAAAATAACGGCTGTTCGTCGATTTCCCTTGATAAATATTTGACCAGTCGCTCTCCTGGGACCACAATGGATCAACAGAAATCGTCTGCTTCTGGTCTACGTCGTGGGACATTCATCAACGTAAAGCCGCCTTCGACCCCAGCCGCCGTTTAAATTTTGAGCAAAAATCATAAGTGATTGCGGGCGAAGACTCCAGATATAAGAAGTCACACTCGTTCCTCCCTGTCTGGAGGAGTGTACAGAGGTACGCTCGTGGTCTTGCTGCTCGAAACGACCATTTTATTTTTTTTTCTTTGAGTCGTCAGTCTTCTGACTCGTTTGATGCGTCCCTCAACGAATTCCTCTCCTGTGGCAACCTCTTTATCTCAGAGTAGCACTTAAAATGTATATCCACAATTATCTGGTGGATATTTCCAATCTCTTTCTTCCTCTGCAGGTCTTACACTCTAAAGCTCCCCTAGTACCATGGAAATTAAACAACGGTGCCATAAAAGATGTCCTACCGCCCTGTACCTTCTGCTTCTCAGTGTCATCCACATATTCCTTTTCTGGGCGACTCTGCGGAGAACCTCCACATTCCGTATCTTATCAGTCCAACTAATTTTCAACAAGCTTCTGTAGCATCATGTCTCAAATGGTTCGATTCTCTTCTTTTCCAGTTTTCCCACAGCCCATGTTTCACTACCATACAATGATGTGCTCCTAACGTACATTCTCAGAAATTTATTTCACATATTAAGGCTTATGTTTCAAACTAATAGATTTCTCTTGGCCAGAAATGCTCTTATTACCCGTGCTAGTTTAATTTTTATGTCCTCCTTGCTTCGTGTGTCATGATTTATTTTGCTGCATAGGTAGCAGAACTCTATAGCTTCATCTACGTCGTGATCATCAGTCCTGATGTTGAGTTTACTGAAGTTCTCATTTCTGCTACTTCTCATTACTCTAGTCTTTCTTCGATTTACTCTGAGTCCATATTTCTGTACTCTCTAGTTTGTTCATTCCATACAACAGATCTGGTAATTCTTCTTCCGTTTCACTGAGGATAGAAATGTCATCAGCGAACCTTACCATTGATTTTTTTAACCTTGAATTTTAATACTAGTCCTGAACCTTTCTTTTATTCTCACCGTTGGTTCTTCATAGACAGGTTGAACAGCAGGGGCGAACTTCAACCTACACTTCATCACTACTCAATTGCGATCTGAGTTTATATCTACTCCTGGATATGCCTTACAATCTAGTATCCGATTTCGGAATGTCTGGCTGACTACAATCTAGTCTAACTGCAATCATCCTGTATCTCCTGCTCTTTTACAGCTATACCTCTTCCTTTTGTGGTGCTTGAACAGAGTATTCACTATTACCATGTGATATTTATTGTAGAACTAAATTAATCTCTATCTTCTCTCATTCGTAGTACCAAGCCCATTTTCTCCTGTAACCCTTTCATCTACTTCTTCCTGTTCAGTCTCATCTCCACGGGGTAGCCACGCAGTCGATGGCGCCTTGTCACAGTTCGCGCAGCTCCCCCCATCGGAGGTTCGAATCCTCCCTCGGGCATGGGTGTGTGTCTGTGTTGTCATTAGCGTAATTTAGTTTAAGTTAGATTAAGTGTAAGCTTAGGGACCAGTGACGTCAGCAGTTTGGTTCCATGAGATCTTATCAGAAATTTCCTAATTTCCAATTTCACGGTAGCTATTAGATTTTTCAGCTACCTTTAGTTATTGAGTTACCGGTTCAATATCCTTATATAGTTTCTCTGTCTCTTCATCTTCGGCTTGCGATATGTAGATTCATACCTGAACTATCATTCTTTGTGCTGGTTTACTGTCGATTCTAATGAGAAAAACCCTATCACTGAACTGTTCACAGTAACTCATTCTCTGTCCTACCTTCATGTCATATTCATAGCGAGATCTACTGCCATTATACAACTTTCTGATGCTGTTGATATTACCTTACACTCATCTGATCAGAAATCCTTCTCTTCTTTCCATTCCTAGACTGAGCCCCAGAATTTCCTTTTTTTACATTTTCTAGCTTCCCTTTCACATTCAGACATCTTACATTCCACGCCCCAACTCATAAACGTTGTCCTTTGTTGGTTATTCAATCTTTTTGTAGTGGCGACTTCGGCCACCGAATGTATCAGGATGACCAAATGTAGCGGGAATGCACCAAATGTTGTGGATGGATACCAGGAGGTGCCATATTAAAACTCAGCGAGAACTTTCCAAGTGATTTATTGATTTTTAGCTACAGTGTACTCATTCCTCTTGGTCTGCGTCACAAGGTTCCACAATGCTGAGGAAGCACCCCAGAGGCCCATGTAATGCAACGCTGTGTCAAGCGGGCCTTGTATGCCAGCAGAGTTGTGGCGTCATCAGGATTCCGTAGTTAACTCAGTGGTCTGCGTCCCTGCATGTCGGGAGGACGTGAGAAGCAATGCTGTCGTCGTCGTCGTCATCATCATCATCATTATCAACATCATCATCATATCGTCATCATCATCATTAAAAGTGGAAAAGAAGCGATATACCTGACGTCCAAACGGCATGATCATTGCCTTCCAGGTAGGGGTGGAAGTATTCCCGAAATGGTTGAGTATGTAAACTGTTTGCGTGCTGGCGCGGTTAAAATATATCCTGGAGATACGAAGATAATCCAGCTGTATTACTAGCGAAACTTTACTTTTAGTGGCAAGGCGTACCCACTGTGGCGACAGGGGGCTGGGTTTGGAATGGTCAGGTCCTGACACGGCAATAACACAGTCTAAGTCTAAAAGGAAACTTATGAACAATTTTTAAAAAGAGGTCCACAAATTTCAGATCACAAATTTTTACTCAGTAAGTCTTAGTTCACACTACTGTGCGTCTATACTTCGCCAACCTTTTAGTAAACTGTTCTAAATGGTGAAGCCGTACTACAGTAATTCTTGGCTGTCGAGATTTAAACAAAATGATCAAATAACACAAGCCAAACAATAATATTACCATAGAAAGCATAATAACAAAGGATGGCCCATTTGCCGTTATCGAGGGCGCCTATGTTCCTAATCTGAAACCGAAGCAACAAGTCTCATTACAACCAGCACATAGTACAGGTTGGTGACAGCTCGGCTAGTAACCAATAAGAGTAGATTACAACTTTCTGTATTTGACACTGGGGCCGGAGATCGCAGCAAGGATTTCAATATGACAATCTTTAAAGTAATTACCTGACCAGGACAGACCGCGAGCTAACAAAATTTATGGTCGAGTTTTCATTCACAAAGGTGCTTATTAGAAACTGCTCTTGATTAAACGCGGCGAAAGGCCACACAAACCGGGACTTCAGCACCAAGAAAATGCTGATAGAAATTATACAGGTGCCGATATCAATACCTAGGAGAAATATGGCGCACAAAACAACGACCTTAAGAACGCAAGCCAAGAACTTTACATCAGTGCACATACACAGAAAATCTCAAGGCACACTAACACCAGTCTAATAATGAAACTCTACTGTGTTCCGAAAGAAGAACAAACAAGAAATCACATGCTTAGTATGGCGTCGTTAAAGCACCGAAAAATGAGTAAGAGGTAAAGGTAAGCACTCCAGCGGTAAAGCAATATCCAGGTAGAATGACATACTAATCTTTAAGACAGAAAACCGTGTTCCGAAACAGAATAATAACAAACAAGGGTTACACAAAGTTAACTGACTCGGAAGCTTGAAGAAAGAGCTAAGTATACCTTTTTTTACCGCGGACGTTTTTTCATGGTGTGAGCGCTTACTGTTTACAAAGCCATTGAGTACCCAATGCGTTACCTGCTTCACTAACAAGCGTTGAAGTCACAAGACACCAACACAGACAAGGGAAACTCCCCATCGGACCACGTAAGAGTGCCCAGTGGAAAGCTCGTCAAAAAGGGAACACACATCAAGCATGAAAACAGGAAGAAGGTGTACTGAAATGTGAAAAAAGATGCAAAACAGACACAGCTCAAGATTTGCAACATTGAGCCAATTGCAAGAATAGCGACTTTGTGTTTTTTCCCCTCAAAACATAATGGGCTTTCCGTCCCGTCATTAACGTGTCTGTTCTCCATCTGTAGTGCAGACAATTGTCGTACTAAACATTACTCATGAGGTTAAGAACATTTTCCCGTCGCAAGTAAATGTGGTGAGCAGTGAGAGTAGGCGAGATGCCGCATAGAACTTTCACAGAAATGAAAACAACAAGTAAACGGGTGTGATCTATGTTACAACAGAGAAATTCAAGACTCAAAACTTCCAACACGGAGCGCAAGGCATGCGGTACTTCTGTACAACGAATGAGAGGTACATACGTCTGGAGGTTCCTCCCTTACACCTCCCTGCTGCAAACGGTATTACACCATAATACAGACACAAATATGCACACAGCGAACACAGGCGTCAGTGACCGGGAGGATAGCGGATAATTTTGTGAAAAAGGAGGGGACTACGAGGGAGATTTAAACATTGAACTTCCCCTTCGGAGTCTAAAACCGATCATATAAGCATATATTCAAAGTCGCTCGTTGCTGCACATCTTGAGCTTGGAAAGTGCAATGTTTCGACTTTGCTTCTTTTTTCACAGTTCGGTACATCTTTTTCCCATTTTCATGCTTGTTACGTGTTCGTATATAATTTCAGACAGATACCTAGTCCACTTTGGTAGCCCGTAATCACTTCGCGCCGTTTAAACAGAAGACGCCTACCTCACACAGCGATGAGCTTTCTGCCAATCGTTCAGTAAACCAACTGCAAACACGTGTACGTAAAGCCAGTTAAGAAAGAAGAAAAACACGATTACACAGCCGCTCGCTGTTCAGATTTGAAACTCAACAGAATACAATTTACTCAAGGACATACGACCGTAACCAACTTTAAATAAGATGTTGACACAAGAATCACGTGCAAAACCAGAAAATTACCCGTAAACAAGTACACAATCGTTCGCTGTTTAATCTGAACACTCAGAGCTACGAAGGAGAGACCCTAAACAGCCGTATGAGTTGACACACAATTCACTGAAGGCACCCAAACGCAAAAAATACGAATAAGGTACAGCAGAATTATCAATTAAACAGAAATGTGATACTGAAAAGCTTATCCTAGAAGTATATTCAGGCCAAAAATTGAGGAAATAACCAAGATTTAACATTTCCTAACCATAGGCCAAACTAGAAAAATTGTCACCGAAAACTAAGTGGTTAGGCCAGTAACAAAATAATAAGTCCAACTGTTCCTGGTAACTCCTATACGTGTAGCCACACAACATAACTGCTTCGATGCCCAACAGCTCCTGCTTCCAGCCGTTGACGCCAGTGGCATTATTCAACCTCCTGCAACAGAGTGGCACCTTACACACCGATACCGGGCGCGTAAGGTCGTCCTCCATGCGATAACACTTCCCTTACATGAGAATAATTCCTCGAACCAAGCGCAATCGCATCTTAAATACCCTTTCCTGCCCACAGATGGCGCCGCGGCTCCGGCAAAGATTAACTCACGACCCAAGTGGAGTCGATAACGATTCCAGGTCCAGCTGCATTGTCGTGCACGACACACCCACTTTGATCACAAATTAGTAATAATGAAGAGTAGACTGAAGTTTAAAACAAAGGTCTGGAATAATCAATGTGTAAGAAAAGTGGGATACTGAAGCACTGGTGAATGATGGTCGCCTTTGAAGTTCCCTAAGGCTGTAGAGAAGATTGCGAGGATGAATACCACAGCAGGAGCTCAGTTGAAGGGAAATGGACATTTTCAAAAATGCCGGACACAGAAGTTCAACAGTCGTATATAGGTACAAGGAAGATAATAGAGTAGAAATATTGAATAACAAGAGAAATACTTCAATTGATCGACGAAAGAAGAAAGTATCAGAATACTGATGGAAAGACAGGAATAACGCAATATACGAGTATGTGATCTAGGAATGAAACACGAGTAAATAGGAAGATCCGGGAAGCACAGATAAATAGGCTGCAGGGAATCGTGTCAAGAAATGGCCTGTGGACGGACTTATTTGGAATATATCAAAGTCAAATCAATCTTCGGTGAAAACAAAAGAAAAATCGTCAACATACAAGAAAAGTTCAACTGTACAACGCAAAGGAGAGAGTGGACAGGTTGAAAAAGTACATTCAAGGCATCGATGAGGAGGAACGGTCTCAGGCCGTGATGTAATAAGAATTGGTAGTCGGTGTGGAAGAGAAAAGGGACGCAGTACTGGAGTCATAGTACTTTGGAAGACTTGCGACCAAGTAGGATGGAAGGAATAGCCCACATTCTTTCGGAATTGCTAAAATAAGAGCGGAAAGAGTCAATCAAACGACTATTTACTGCCGAAGAGAGAACTGGCTGACAAGTGCGACAACTATTGCGCAGTCACCTTAACTTCCAAGTTGTTGAAAAGAATAATATACTGAAGAATGTAAAAGAAAATTGAATAATTCTGATATGACAATAAGAAAATGGAAATGTACGCTACTAAGAAAGACAAGTAAAATATAGTTCGTGTAAGAATGAAGAGGAAACAATAATAATGGAAGCGTAGAACGAATTGTTCGGATCAAAAATGGTATTAGACAGCGATGCAAACTTCCTCACCTCCTTTTCAATCTATAGAGCGAAGGAGCGCTGACGGAAATGAATGTCCTGGAGTGGGATCAATATTCCGTGTGAACAGGTATCAATGAAAAGATTCACTGTTGCTACTGCTATCCTTAGTCAAAGGGAAAAAGAGTTACAGAACTTGTGAATGAAATGAAGATTTCTAATAATCGAACTCAAGTAAAGTAATATGACATTGTCCGATGGAAATCCCGAATGACAGTTTCAGCAGCCTGATTTGAACGGTTTCTATCATACGCACACAATGGCAACTTTTCTTTCACAAAGTGAGAGAGTTTTATGTCCAAGTGCGCCTGACAACTGTAAGTGATTATAATGGGTGAGTGTAGCGTGGTATTATGTCTCTGTTGGATGGTGATGAGATAAGGGAGAGGGTGGAAACCTATGCGGGCACAGAGGCTACTCCTTTCGAAGACCACTCAGAGGATCACCCCCAGCTTAACGTTCTCATCCGACAGACGGATCAACCATCAACAGTTTCGCACTTCCGCACTTCATGAGGAACTGCACATGGTTTTGGAATTTAATCCAAGTCACTGGCGCAACTTCTGGTGATCTGGAACTTTACGCCACCACCCCTAGCCAATAGTACGTGGCGTACCCAGGCGATTACCTATCCAAAGCCTGACCACCCTCGAAGTGGGCAACAGTTGAATGAGTATAGAATATGGGTTGAGAGTAATCCGAAGAAAGACAAAAGCAATGAGGAGCATCTTGAAATGCGATTAGCTATAAGCTTGCAAGGGTTGCGTGTGTGTTTTGTGTGTGTGTGTGTGTGTGTGTGTGTGCGTGTGTGTGTGTGTGTGTGTGTGTGTTTGTGTGTGAATGTGTAAGCATTGCTTATTCTCATAGACAGTGATAAAATAAGCCCTGGTACTTTAATGATAAGCAGAATGGAAACACATTATTCCCACAAGAACAAAGTTAGTAAGTATATCTGACTCGAATATACACGAAAAATAGTCACACATTAAACGCTTGCATAAATTCAGTGCAACAGGAAGAAGAATATGGTCTGCATATCGAGATATGGCCTGTATTACGTGAATTAACAGTTCATGAAAACAACAGATTGCTCTAAATATGTGTGTTAGGGTTACAAGTATAGCGTCTAGCTGAGGTATGGTGCAGTCTACCCTGTTGCGTAAGCGTAAATTCACAATACAGAAATAGTTAAATAGCTGAAAGATCATATAGTAAATGACTGAATGTAATCGTGATAGCTCAGGGAAGCAGTGCAACCACAATACTCATATGTGTCTAGCAGCACATCATACGTGACCTTATCTTACTCACTGCCTGAAAGCTAACTAGCATGCACAGAGCTTCGACTGATTATATTATTTACAGTTCCCAAACCCTCCTCTGCAGTTGAGCCACGGTTTATTAAAATGACTTTGAATAGCACATTTCACTTTGTAACACGCCCGGGAGTATAAATGGGGGTGGGCGACCCTAAGGTTGTTGTCGTTCCTTGACCGTGCGCCCTGTCCACACCACGTACCTGGTAATCCCGCGGGAGTCGTATTGTCCTGTTCCACACTGCTGTTGGCTTGCCTGAAATTATCTATCGAAAAACGCAAGCGGGTTTAGCAGAGCCACTCAACGTTAAAACACAACAATGTTCGACGTCTGGTAAGAACAACTACAGGGTTATTACAAATCATTGAAGCGATTTCACAGCTCTACCATAACTCTATTATTTGAGATATTTTCACAATGCTTTGCACACACATACAAAAACTCAAAAAGTTTTTTTAGGCATTCACAAATGTTCGAGATGTGCCCCTTTAGTGATTCGGCAGACATCAAGCCGATAATCAAGTTCCTCCCACACTCGGCGCAGCATGTCCCCATCAATGAGTTCGAAAGCATCGTTGATGCAAGCTCGCAGTTCTGGCACGTTTCTTGGTAGAGGAGGTTTAAACACTGAATCTTTCACATAACCCCACAGAAAGAAATCGCATGGGGTTAAGTCGGGAGAGCGTGGAGGCCATGACATGAATTGCTAATCATGATCTCCACCACGACAGATCCATCGGTTTTCCAATCTCGTGTTTAATAAATGCCGAACATCATGATGGAAGTGCGGTGGAGCATCATCCTGTTGAAAGATGAAGTCGGCGTTGTCGGTCTCCAGTTGTGGCATGAGCCAATTTTCCAGCATGTCCAGATACACGTGTCCTGTAACGTTTTTTTCGCAGAAGAAAAAGTGGCCGCAAACTTTAAACCGTGAGATTGCACAAAACATGTTAACTTTTCGTGAATTGCGAATTTGCTGCACGAATGCGCGAGGATTCTCTACCGCCCAGATTCGCACATTGTGTCCGTTCACTTCACCATTAAGAAGAAATGTTGCTTCATCACTGAAAACAAGTTTCGCACTGAACGCATCCTCTTCCATGAGCTGTTGCAACCGCGCCGAAAATTCAAAGTGTTTGACTTTGTCATCGGGTGTCAGGGCTTGTAGCAATTGTAAACGGTAAGGCTTCTGCTTTAGCCTTTTCCGTAAGATTTTCCAAACCGTCGGCTGTGGTACGTTTAGCTCCCTGCTTGCTTTATTCGTCGACTTCTGCGGGCTACGCGTGAAACTTGCCCGCACGCGTTCAACCGTTTCTTCGCTCACTGCAGGATGACCCGTTGATTTCCCCTTACAGAGGTATCCAGAAGCTTTAAACTGCGCATACCATCGCCGAATGGAGTTAGCAGTTGGTGGATCTTTGTTTAACTTCGTCCTGAAGTGTCGTTGCACTGTTATGACTGACTGATGTGAGTGCATTTCAAGCACGGCATACGCTTTCTCGGCTCCTGTCGCCATTTTGTCTCACTGCGCTCTCGAGCGCTCTGGCGGTAGAAACCTGAAGTGCGGCTCCAGCCGAACAAAACTTTATGAGTTTTTCTACGTATCTGTAGTGTGTCGTGACCATATGTCAATGAATGGAGCTATAGTGAATTTATGAAATTGCTTCAATCATTTGTAATAGCCCTGTATATTCTGAGACGATTAAAGAAAATCGCAGGTTGCACTGTTTACATTCTAATTCGTAAATGTTTATCCCAATTAACAATCTTGATGATTATCTGTCCACAATACCACTTGCATGAGCATACGCGTAACCGAACACGGCGCGGATGATTGTTGATGATGCGAAAGCCGAATAATCGAACGAAAGTTCTTACGCTCGTCATGCATACACAGATTTCTTGGTACCAGTTCTGATTGACACTAGTAATGATATAACATTGTCCGTATAGTTAATTTTTCCGTTCTCAGTTATCATTTGTAAGAGCGTGCGCGTAACCGTCGCGGCGCAGCTGGTTGTTGATAATGCGGAACGCGATGATCGAACGCACGTTCTCACGCTCGCTACAAGACACTGGCACTTAACTGCTCTCTTTTGTGGTAAATAGTATTACTGATACACATCAGTTCATTCTTGGAGAACGAACACGGCGCTGGTGACTGATACTGTACGGTACGACACGCAACGAGAGGATACAGTGCTTTATCAGCAGCACTACTCATTTTTAAATTACTTCTTGATGCATTCTCCTCTAAACCATTTGCATATTTTATCACTTTACTGTAATAGTACTTGTAGCAACACTTCAACTTCCATACTAACAATGCCTCTCACATGCAGAGCTACACACTACACAACATAACAGTTCAGTGTCCCGCGCTCGACTCTCTACAGACGCGGCTGCCCGCGTACTGTACTGGTAACAGCCCAAAACGCGAACAACACTAAACCAGTTTGCTGGCCGTACTACCTGCCTGGGATAATTTCAACTCTTCTCGTTTACATACCCACCGAGGGTGTGTAAATGCAGAAAGTTATAATGACATCCGGACATGTCTTCTGGATGCTTCTCTTTTTGTGTCATATAACACGAGGAACAAAAATAGCCTTCGCTATTCACAACGTAAGCTTACTCTTGCACAAAAGGATATTTGGCCGTAAAATTACTTAACCACCTCCCTTTTGAATTAAAGATTCTGACCGACAGTGAAATCTTTAACCAAAAATTCAGCTCTTGTATCCTTGACAATTCCTTCTACTGTAGAAGTCAACTCAACATTCGAATACTTGATGCAATTACCTAATAAGTTTTCAATTACCATCATGGAATTATGAATATTTGCATTGATGGTGCATATGGGGTTAGGTTTACCAAATTTTTGTGTGGATAAAAATCTAAAAAAATAAAATGAATGAATTTTGATCATGGCCAGCATGAAGCCATGTAATCACAGAGAAAATTTATCTCATCTGCAAACGTACTATGATGTTGCACATCGTAGCGAGTTGCTGTGAATATGATCCATGGAACAAGAGGAGAAAAGTTCCCCATTCCACTACGTCAATCAATGTCAGTATCAGCATTTGCTTTTCCTTGATACACTCCTGCAAATGGAAAAAAGAACACATTGACACCGGTGTGTCAGACCCACCATACTTGCTCCGGACACTGCGATAGGGCTGTACAAGCAATGATCACACGCACGGCACAGCGGACACACCAGGAACCGCGGTGTTGGCCGTCGAATGGCGCTAGCTGCGCAGCATTTGTGCACCGCCGCCGTCAGTGTCAGCCAGTTTGCCGTGGCATACGGAGCTCCATCGCAGTCTTTAACACTGGTAGCATGCCGCGACAGCGTGGACGTGAACCGTATGTGCAGTTGACGGACTTTGAGCGAGGGCGTATAGTGGGCATGCGGGAGGCCGGGTGGACGTACCGCTGAATTGCTCAACACGTGGGGCGTGAGGTCTCCACAGTACATCGATGTTGTCGCCAGTGGTCGGCGGAAGGTGCACGTGCCCGTCGACCTGGGACCGGACCGCAGCGACGCACGGATGCACGCCAAGACCGTAGGGGACCGCACCGCCACTTCCCAGCAAATTAGGGACACTGTTGCTCCTGGGGTATCGGCGAGGACCATTCGCAACCGTCTCCATGAAGCTGGGCTACGGTCCCGCACACCGCTAGGCCGTCTTCCGCTCACGCCCCAACATCGTGCAGCCCGCCTCCAGTGGTGTCGCGACAGGCGTGAATGGAGGGACGAATGGAGACGTGTCGTCTTCAGCGATGAGAGTCGCTTCTGCCTTGGTGCCAATGATGGTCGTATGCGTGTTTGGCGCCGTGCAGGTGAGCACCACAATCAGGACTGCATACTACCGAGGCACACAGGGCCAACACCCGGCATCATGGTGTGGGGAGCGAGCTCCTACACTGGCCGTACACCACTGGTGATCTTCGAGGGGACACTGAATAGTGCACGGTACATCCAAACCGTCATCGAACCCACCGTTCTACCATTCCTAGACCGGCAAGGGAACTTGCTGTTCCAACAGGACAATGCACGTCCGCATGTATCCCGTGCCACCCAACGTGCTCTAGAAGGTGTAAGTCAACTACCCTGGCCAGCAAGATCTCCGGATCTGTCCCCCATTGAGCATGTTTGGGACTGGATGAAGCGTCGTCTCACGCGGTCTGCACGTCCAGCACGAACGCTGGTCCAACTGAGGCGCCAGGTGGAAATGGCATGGCAAGCCGTTCCACAGGACTACATCCAGCATCTCTACGATCGTCTCCATGGGAGAATAGCAGCCTGCATTGCTGCGAAAGGTGGATATACACTGTACTAGTGCCGACATTGTGCATGCTCTGTTGCCTGTGTCTATGTGCCTGTGGTTCTGTCAGTGTGATCATGTGATGTATCTGACCCCAGGAATGTGTCAATAAAGTTTCCCCTTCCTGGGACAATGAATTCACGGTGTTCTTATTTCAATTTCCAGGAGTGTATTAATCTCCATTTACATCGTTTCACCTTATATTTTTCTCACACTTACAAACCATCTCAGCAATTTTGTCTCTTTTGTTCGACAAAACGATTTTTGAAAAATTTTCTTTAAATTTACGGTTTTAATTTTACTGGCAGTAATTAACTACATAATTCTTTTCACAAATGTCACTGTTTCGTATTTTTTGTTACTAGTCACTTTGGCACCCTTTTCTGGAACTTAACGTATTTTTACCGCTAATCTCTTTTATCTCGTTCTTGCGTGTAACGGGCAGTCTGCAACGTATCTCTCCGTCTCAAGAGACAATCCCTTCGCCTGCCCTGTCTGACTTGCAAATTTACCGTAGCGACAGTTTCCCTACGGGCAATGACCTATGGGCTGTGTGGGGGAAGACCACTTCTGCATAGCGGGCGAAAACTGTCTTCCCACTGTCATAATACTGAGGGGCATCTATAAAATCATTGTCACCCTGTAGGTATAATTACTATATTATTAATAGCCTTTCTACTTGCTTCTATCCGATTCAATTTATTTAATTACACTAGAGCAGACAAGTAAATTTGGAAGAAAACTCACCGTCGGAATCTTTGAGGCAATGTACCTAATGAATCTGAAAATTAAGAGAATAAAAATATACCTAAGCCAAAAACTGACTATTTTTCTCTGAATTTGACGAACTACGCACTGCAAAGAACTTAACATATCTTAGGCCTTTTTTTATCTTCCCAGAACCTCTTCAGTCTATCACTTTTCTTTCACTTCTCCCCAGAAATGTGATGTATGGACCTCCCTTTTAATGTTTTCTTTTGAAATAATTTTATACTGTTGATTTTGATTCAGAAGTCTTCTCTGTTTTGGACAAGCTGTAGTGTAATATTAATGTCTTGTGTGTTTCTTTCGACCTGTTCTAATTATTTATATGGACCAAAACAATTTAATAATTACGAATGAGTAGGTGTTATGTAGTATCAAAAGCGGGCATTCACCGTAATTCATGTAAGTTTCCTCAGTCATTTCCATTTCATGCAGAGATGTGTTTTGTGTGAAGCATAAAACTGTGGGGAAGTGCCAGTGTTTGTAATGTAGAAATGTTGAAATCACAAGAGGGATAAAAAAGTTTAGAAATAAAAAAATGCTTGGGGTTTCATTTAGAATAATATAGGAAATGAATGTGAGCCCAATAAACTTCTTCTATCAAGTAAACGTCTTAGACAACTGATACATCAAGAACAGCGTCTGCTAATGGAAATGTGGCAAATTGAAAGCTTTTGTCTTAATGAGAAAATAAACTCTTCAGATTAGCCTCCTAATTTTTAAATTCGCACATTCAATGGAGGATCCTGTGACGAATGAAAACTGGTTCACACAATTAGCAATAAACGAAGATTGTGGTGGAGATTACAAGTGTTGTTAGAGTGGAGACATTTGGGTCTTTGGCTGAACACTTCAATGTCAACATGAGGTGGGGCCTGGAAACTCTGAAGTATCGTAGATGAAATGCGAGTCTCAAGGGAGGTCGGTCACGTATGAAAGACTAAATACTAGAACATGTTCGTTTATTGATCTGTACCCTTGGTTCGCCTTGTTACTGAACGTCTGACTGGTATCCTACAACTACGGAAAGTAGTGTTTCTCATGATTTACAACGTTACATTATGTGGGGCACTGAAATTTGGTTTTGCTCCATCGAAGAATTTTGAGATAAAAACCAACAGTCGGTAAATGGGTAATCCCGGTGGATTTCACTCTTAAATAACAAGCATGAAAGCCGTTTTTTGTAAACAAATTATCTTTCACAACAGACAACTGCTAACTGCATCGACGTTGATGGTGGTGCCTTGAAAATAATGCATATTGGCCTATGACGTATCCTAAGAGGAATTCATTATTATTCATGACAGGTCAACGAAGACGAGAAGTTGAAGGCATGCATTTAATGCATGGTGCAACAAGATGTAGTGTGTGGAGATCCTAAAGAATATATGGAGAGACTAGTTTCACAACAGGTGCCATCCTATCTGGAACATATTTATCGCCGTGTGTACAAACATATGAACAACTGGGTCGTACGAGACAGAGAAAACTTTGCAAGGATCGCGACATTTCATGATTTACAAAGTACAAATTAAGATGGTAGGCCCTATTGGAGGAGAGTGTAGAGAATGTTTATGGAACACCAACTACAACTCTATCATAAGTCGACTTCTATCAATTGAATAGTTGTAATTTAATGAACGAATGTTTTTATGGTGGAGGAGAAAAAATACCTAACTCCTCTAAGAGGTATCTACAAGATGATGGTAGCTGAATAACATATATTATTGTGACTGCTTGAATTTGTTCAATCGCTGCTTAATAAGTGGCGAGTTACCCGAGTAAATTATGCATAAAGACATTAGTGAAGAAAAGAATGAAAAAATATTTTAAGATGTTGGTTTGTTTGTTTCAAAAACCACCAGTTATATGAAAGGGAAATGCGTTGAACTTCGTAGTTTCAGCAGCCCAGTAATTCATTGAGGTGACAAAAGTCACGGAATACTTCGTAACAAAGTTCAGACCTCGTTTTTCCAGGGGTAGTGCACCAGCTAGACGTTGAATGAACGCATCAAGTTGTAAGTAGGTTGTTTATGCGTTTGTATGTTGGCAGTGCCATGTAGCGCTCTGCATTAATAACTCTGACAGCACTGTGTGCACTGTTTAAGAGACTCTGTGGCTGGTCGGACAACCAATTGGAAGTGAACAGCTGGCAGTGATGGAATTTGGGTGTGAGTAGTCAGCAGTGATGGAGTTTAGAGGTTAATAATTAGCAGTGTTGGAGGTTTGCGGTATTAGCGCGAGCGGACAATCAGAATGTGTTTCCATGGAGATTTATTACTGATGATTATATAATTACTTTGAACTGGTTACCACTTGGTTAAGGTAAAATCTGGTAAATACACTGTTTGCTCTGCAAGAAAATTTTTGCTTTGCTAACCATATACTTATTAGTAGTTACAGCGTTCAGTGGTTAGAATCTTTTATGTAGATGGCAGTATTGGCGCTTGCGGCATTGTTGTAGTTCGTGTAATTACGATTTTGTGTGAGGTAAGTGACTTATGAAATGTGTGGATTATTGTTAGGATTTCTTCCTAATCCAGGGCCATTCTATTGTATTAATTATTGCAATTTATGTAAGTAAAAAATATAATTAAGAAGTTTCACCCGTCAGCCCTTAGCCGAGGATACTTCACTGGAATCTTCTGATTTTCTTGTAGTTTGAATAATTAGTGCATGATTAGAAATTTGCTACTGTTTACTGCTAGCGCGTAATTGTATGGAGAATTTCCTTTGTAGTTGTAGTCTCTTATTGTTGTACTGTATTGTAATGAGTGAAGCTGTTGGTGGCATGCATGTGAAGTGGCACCAAGTATCTCGCAGTCGCTTTTGCAATTAGTTAGATATTTATTATTTTCAGTGCTATTCATATAATGTTTTTGTGTGTTATTATGTAAAATGGTGTGATGATAATGACATATGAAATACGTAAAATTACGTTTCAAAGCGAATTGAGAAATTATAGTGACGATGAGCGTAGCTTGTCAGCACCACCTTGTAATGAAGTGACAAATGTCCAAAGTAATATGGTAAATGTGCATATGGACATGGACCAGGCAATAAATAACGGTGTAGATAGTGAAACAATTAATGAACAGGGAAGTATTGTCGATCGATCGGTCGGCAACGGTTCACCTCAGGAGTGCGAAATGGTAGAACAAGATCTTGCGAATACCGTAGATTCAGGTTTTGCGTCATTGCCCTTTTCTCAATTAAGCCAAGACTCATTCTCTGCTTCTCAAAACACGAATATTGCGGATGCTAAAACACTGTCGAAAAGCACAAAGGAACATGTTCCAGACACTAATACATTGTTATTATAATTAATGCAACAAACGGGACAAAAGCTGCAAACACGTGAAGGTTTAACTGCTGAGTTACTTAAAATCGAATCTAAATGACAAAAAGTTTGTACATATGTAAAAACACAAATTTGTGAACATTTTCAGACTATCTTTCCGTGACATGAAAACGCATTACAGAATCATGTAGCAGCCATAAAGGAACTGTAGATCATTGTGAACGAAAATCATGATACCTTACAGGCTAAACTTTACTCTGTTGCATCTACTGACACGGTCACGCAACTTGTACAAAATCAGGAAAACGTAAAAGACACAGTAGATTCGATTTCGACACAAATAGATTCTCTAAAACTTGGTTCAGTGAAACACACGGAGGAAATCAGCACAATATCGGAAAAAGTAGTCGGACTTTCGGATCAGCTAACTAATTTATCTACAGAGATAGACAATGATCTGAATTATACAAGACCGGTAGCCTTTACTGATACAGAGGAGTACAAGGAAATCAAGAAATCCAAAGTCAGAATCAAATTAATACGCAACAAAAATGAGAAATGCGGGAAGTACAAGATCAGTTGGCACACGTGATACAAGAACTACACATTTCAGAGGATACTCGCGTTCCGACACGGGAAGAGGGGTTTAGAAACACTGAAGAGTCACAAAGTAATAACACTGAGTATTTCGGAGACACGACTTAAGAAAAACAGATTTGCGACTCGGCGTCATGATGACTTTCGCTATAAGCTCTTCGTCACAATGCGTGAAGTCAGAACATTCAAGAATTCTAGTAATGATATACATCCACAGACTTGGCTTCATCAATTTCCTTATTGCTCTCCTCCTAATTAGTTATTAAAGTACCAAAAAAATTACAATTGATTGCACCACATTTCTCGTGTAAAACCGATTATTGAGAAACAATTTGCTTTCTGACTTAGTGTTTCCCATTAAACTTTTCACTTCGCGTTATTATTACGCTTCGTCACATATCGCATGCAGCGTTGTTTTGAAGTCAACTATCCATTCAAGAACATACGGAACATATTAAGAAAATGATTTTACGAGTTCACTTTTATTAAGAACAGACAACACAGTCTTACTGTGTGTACATTTTTGCTCGTTAGTTGCACGATTACGCTATGACTATAAAGTTCACATTGTTGAAACAAGGACTGCGAATGAGGTTTTACTGCAACACTTTGGTTTACTTGAAAAGACATTTTTTTATTTAAAGTACTTTCTGAGAGGCCACAGGTGACATAGTATTTGGTTTGTTTAACAGCTGCACGATTGTACTGCGACGCTACTAACGAGTGACACAATCTTCATTATTGCTTTTACGCTGTATCTGTTTATGTCTGCACAATTTTTCTACGTTCTTCTGGAAAGTAAAATATGTTTTGGTTATGACTTTTGTGGCATAGCTACAGTGAGACAGCTTTTTTCGTAACACAACAATACGTTATAGTATGGTACTTTCAAGGTCACGGCAATGCACGTAATAACTACGACATTTTTACGCTTAGCTCTTTAATTTTGTATCTGACAAAGGTAAGTACATTGATTTTTTGAGAACTTTGCTTATGAACGACGGTAGCTACGACACTTGGTACATTTTTTACCGTTAGCCAATGACAGAAATTATTTTACGGCGAGAACTATAGTTTAGCGCTACATGACACGCATTTGAGTGATTAGCTTTTGCACTTGGAATATTTTTAAGAAATATTTTTGAACTACTATGATACAGAGAAGGTTTTCGGCTATACATTTCATTCCGCACTTTTAATCTGTAACATCCCCCATGGGAGTACGTCTGCTTCGTGTACCATGCGTGTGGCAAACGCAAGGAGCCCTAGCTAGTATGGTATTTGCTTATACAATTTTACACATCGGTACCATATCTCTCCAACACAGAATTACACAGCTATCTGATCATTTAAAAGAGAGAAATGAATTCCCTCATGGGAGGACACCTACTTCGTGTACCATGCGTGTGCAAATGCAAGGAGCCCTAGCTAATATGGTATTTGCTTATACAATTTTACACATTGCTACCATATTCTCTGACAAAGAATTACACAGCTATCTGTTCCTTTAGCAGAGGGAAATGGATATTTTTTTACTGCATCTCTGACATATGTGTAGGTATTTACACAGTTGAATTACTTCATACTTATGAAATTGTACTTCATCTGAATTTTGGGAACTGTTCATATATTTTTGGAACCATTGTGACATTTTGAGAACTTTGAGATATTTATTTTGTATGGTATTATGATTTTTGAAGTACGTTTGAGGTAGTGGCGTTATTGAAACGAGCAGAGAATTTTTTTGGAGGTTTTGAGATTATTGAAGAAAGCTACGACGATTTTGAAATTTGATTGAGGAGTTATGATGATATTATTACGGCGACTATGTGTATTATGATGTTGAGATACCTTTATGATCAATAAGGCTATATGAGTAATGTGATTGTGCTATGTGTTTATTATGATGAAATATCGAAGTAGTATCGACGAATACGTATGTGTGTAATGAGATAATGAATAATGAGTAGGGATTAGGGACTCTGGTCTGTGGAAAAGAACGTTGGAATCTAAGAATCGTACTTTAAGAGTTATGAATGGCGAGCATATATGTGAATGTGAGTACCATAATGCCGACGGAAATTTTTGTACACTGTTATTTATGAGATTTCGTTTCTAAACACTTCTCCTTAAAATTTTCAATCTATCAAATGATGTGACAGATGTGAAAATTACCGAACAATCAGTTTAATAAGCCACAGCTGCAAAATACTAACACGAATTCTTTACAGACGAATGGAAAAACTAGTAGAAGCCGACCTGGGGGAAGATCAGTTTGGATTCCGTAGAAATACTGGAACACGTGAGGCAATACTGACCTTACGACTTATCTTAGAAGAAAGATTAAGGAAAGGCAAACCTACGTTTCTAGCATTTGTAGACTTAGAGAAAGCTTTTGACAATGTTGACTGGAATACTCTCTTTCAAATTCTAGAAGTGGCAGGGGTAAAATACAGGGAGCGAAAGGCTATTTACAATTTGTACAGAAACCAGATGGCAGTTATGAGAGTCGAGGGACATGAAAGGGAAGCAGTGGTTGGGAAGGGAGTAAGACAGGGTTGTAGCCTCTCCCCGATGTTATTCAATCTGTATATTGAGCAAGCAGTAAAGGAAACAAAAGAAAAATTCGGAGTAGGTATTAAAATCCATGGAGAAGAAATAACAACTTTGAGGTTCGCCGATGACATTGTAATTCTGCAAGAGACAGCAAAGGACTTTGAAGAGCAGTTGAACGGAATGGACAGTGTCTTGCAAGGATGAACATCAACAAAAGCAAAACGAGGATAATGGAATGTAGTCGAATTAAGTCGGGTGATGCTGATAGAATTAGATTAGGAAATGAGACACTTAAAGTAGTAAAGGAGTTTTGCTATTTGGGGAGCAAAATAACTGATGATGGTCGAAGTAGAGAGGATATAAAATGTAGACTGGCAATGGCAAGGAAAGCGTTTCTGAAGAAGAGAAATTTGTTAACATCGAGTATAGATTTAAGTGTCAGGAAGTCATTTCTGAAAGTATTTGTATGGAGTGTAGCCATGTATGGAAGTGAAACATGGACGGTAAATAGTTTGGACAAGAAGAGAATAGAAGCTTTCGAAATGTGGTGCTACTGAAGAATGCTGAAGATTAGATGGGTAGATCACATAACTAATGAGGAAGTATTGAATAGGATTGGGGAGAAGAGGAGTTTGTGGCACAACTTGACCAGAAGAAGGGATCGGTTGGTAGGACATGTTCTGAGGCATCAAGGGATCACCAATTTAGTATTGGAGGGCAGCGTGGAGGGTAAAAATCGTAGGGGGAGACCAAGAGATGAATACACTAAGCAGATTCAGAGGGATGTAGGTTGCAGTAGGTACTGGGAGATGAAGAAGCTTGCACAGGATAGAGTAGCATGGAGAGCTGCATCAAACCAGTCTCAGGACTGAAGACCACAACAACAAATTTCTTTATTGGTATAAAACTGTTGTTGTAGCTTAAACTGCTGTCGTAAATTTTTCGTAAAGAGTACATGTGACCTTGACATAATGCTCTGCTGCACACAGCTGTGCGCTAGCTGCTTTGAAATATACCTACTGTTGTGTGGACTTCCAACTGTCCTCATGCCGCTTCAGCAACTTTGAAGCTTGTCACACTCCCGCAAGCGCTTGCATAGCTGCAGAAAAGAGAGGCTGTTGACATCACCATTGATATTTCTTTGCAGAACACTCCACAAACACGACGCACTATTATTTGGAAACAAGTGAGTTCACTTTGGAGCTCGTACTTTGTGCTGCTTACTGAAATACTTATGAAGTGATGAGAAATATTTTTACGTCTTTACACCTGATTATAACAAGTGTCTTTCTACGAGAAGTTGAGAGAATTTTTACTGACTTGTGAAATGCCATATGGCTGGTGAATGATGTTTTCATGCTTTGCTTTGTACATATTTGTTTATTTTATTTGATATTTGGTTTCGAGCTGCACTTTAGCACTGGTTTTATAAAATAAAATTCAATACATATGCAAATGTAAACATTTTCTGTCTACAGATCCATTAAATAATAATTTAGGATCCACATTCCTATGAAAAGGGGAGCACTTGGAAAGAAAAAAAATAATAAGATGGAGAAGTGACCAGTAACTGGAACTGCATACATAACTTTCTTTTCAAGGACTTGATAATTTTTTGGTAGAAAAAGTTGTTGTGGTGCATCACTCTAGTGTTAAGATGTGACATACATATTCAGATGCGAAAAGACATTTCTTTTATCTGCATTGCTGTCTTTACTGTAATGTTTTCTTCTGCTTGTGCTTTGTCGTGTTTAGGTATAAATTATTGCATTTGCTGCTGCTATTTGTCAGGCATTGTTCTTCTGAATTTTGCTTTGTATTACTCTGATAAGCCAGTTTTACCACTGATTTACTTTTCTTGTTTGCTGCATATCGACTTATATTAGCTGTAATGTTGCAGTTACTTTACTAATTTAGATATGCTGCTGCTTGTTTTGCCAATTTGCATTTTTTGTCATTGTTGTTTATGTGAGTTGTTTTGTGCTGCTGCATTGCCCCATTCTCTAGTTTACATATCTGAGCTCAGTAGATTTAAGTTAGTTTAAGAGGAGATATGTTATAAAGGGTTATTATGAGTTGGGAAGAAATGCATTGAGAAGCTATAAGGATAAAGGTTGGGCCAAAGAGTATTGTACAATGAGGAATAATTTTTTTGAAAGAGGAAATGGACAGATGTAAGTAGGATATAATGACAACAGGTTTAGTTAGGAGTTTCTTAGACACAAATGATGAGGTGAGAAATATATCAAAGTATAAATACAGATAAATAGGATTTATTTTTGTGGGAACAAACGTTGAAATAAGAAGAATGATTTATGGGAAAGTTCTGATTGGAAATGAAGTACCACAAGTATTGCAGTACCAAATATTACACTGAAAACAGACCCTGTCCTTTCCTTTTGTGTTATTCTGCTGTATGTTTATGAGCACCTTTGTGTGTCTGTGTGCTTTTTGTCTCTGTCTGTTTACCTGATAAGAGATATTTGGTAGAGTTTATTTTCCTAATACTAAGCTGTAATCACTATGATGAGGAATACTGTTATCCTCAAATCTAACCTTTTTTTTTACTTTGAAAACATGTTTGGACATTAATTATTCTGTTATGTTTTCTTTAATGCTCATGTGTCAAGTTAATGTTTCAAAGGATAATCTCATTTTTCATTTATTAACTTATGTTACAATTCCTGTAATACTGATGTAGATGTTTATGTCTATTCTTTTTGTAAAGCCTTTATTACTACAAATGTTATCTGTATTATGAAGTTCTTTACTGTAATGATGTTTTCTGTGTCTTTGTGATTGTATTCTTATGCTGTAAAATTGTGACTGTATAGACACCAGTTCTTCAAGTTAAGTAAATAGTAGTGCTTCACTTTACTGCCCATTGTTGTTGGTCATACTATATGTATAAAATGTCAGAGGTTATATGACTGCGTTAGTGCTTGCATGTGTGTTGATAATTCAGCAAGGGACTGGTTAACAGTATTGCTGGTTCTAAGGATATTGCAAAAAAATTTGTGAATATACAAGCGGTAGTTTATGGACTGGCTGTATTAGCCGCAAGACTCTTCAGTTGTGATTGTGGACTGCACAGTCATAACGGAGGGCTGCTGGTCATCTCTTCAAGGACAACAGTAGGTCTCCAGTTTTAGTGACTCATTACTACCATAATTTTTACAAGGCATACTGTGGTGACTTACCAATTCTTCCAATATTCTGCAAGACTTCGACTGACTCTCCTGTGAGTCTGATCTGTTGCAGCCCATTACTAATCTTCATGTCAAGAATCAGCACTGTGTTTCCGATGGGAGGACAACAATACTTCTTCAAGACTGCATGGTGGTCCACTACTTGTGTGAGCATTTTTTTTATTGCTCAGACTTAGTGCATAAAACTGCCATAGACTATTCTTCTGATGAATGATTAGGACTGTCTGTAGGGACTGGAAGGACAATTTTTGCTTTTGACCAACAGTATACTACTAATCGTGTGCATATGATCTATTTGATATTGTTAATATGAAAAAAGTTTAACAAATTAGTCTTGGCCACTGCCCAAACTACTGTGTAAAATTTTTGAGAGGAACAGGGGGGCTATGTAAGTAGGTTGTTTATGTGTTTGTATGTTGGCAGCGCTATGTAGAGCTCTGCATTAATAACTCTGACAGCGCTGTGTACACTCTGTAAGAGACTCTGTGGCCGGTCGGACTAACACTTGGAGGTGAACAGCCAGCAGTGATGTAATTTGGGTGTGATTAGTCAGCAGTGATGGCGTTTAGAAGTTAATAATTGGCAGTGTTGGAGGTTTTGCGGTATTAGCGTGGGCGGACGGTCTGGATGTGTTTCTGTCATTGAGATTTATTACTGATTACATAATTTGTTTAACTGGTTGTCACTTGATTAAGGTAAAATCTGGTAAATACATTGTTTGCTCTGCAAAAAAATCGTTCCTTTGCTAAAACATGCCTGTTAGTAGTTAGAGGCTTCAGTGGTTAGAATCTTTTATTTAGCTGGTAGTATTGGTGCTTGCGGCATTGCTGTAGTTGGTGTAATTAAATTTTCTGTGAAGTAAGTGACTTATGAAATGTGCGGATTATTGTTAGGATTTCATCCTAATTCAGAGCCATTCTCTTGTATTGATTATTTGAAGTCGGGTTATTATTTTTGAGCATTCAGATTGCGTTGCCCCAGGATATTGTGGGTCACTTTTGAGATGATAAGAATAAGTAAAGAGAAAGTAGGCTCAGTACGTTCAGTTTCACTCAGCAGTTTGAGAATGAAGTAATGTAGAAGTTTCACCCTCTCCCAGTTGTTGCAATTTAAGTAAGTAAAAAATATAATTAAGAAGTTTCAAAGTTGTCCAAATTTCCCAGCAGAAATATTGAGCCATACTGCCTCTGTAGCCGTCCACAGTTGCGAAAGTGTTGCCGGTGCATTATATCCCACAAATGTTCGATGAGACACATGTCGGGAAAATGGGTGGCTCAATCATTCGCTCGAACTGTCCAGAATGTTCTTCAAACCAATCGGGAATAACTGCATCCTGGTCACACAGAGCATTGTCATCCATAAAAATTCTGTTTTTGTTTGGAAACATGAAGTCCACGTATGGTTATAAGTGGTCTCCAAATAGCCGAACATAACCATTTCCAGTCAGTTCCCGTTGTAAACACAGCGCACACCATTATGAAGCCACCACCAGCATACACAGTGCCTTGTTGAAAATTTGGGTCCATGGCTTCTAGGAGGCTGCATACACTAGAACCCTTCCCATCAGCTCTTATCAACTGCAGTTGGGACTCGCCTGTCCACGACAGTTTTTTCCAGTCATCTGGGGTCCAACCGATATGGTCACGGTCTTAGGAGAGGAGCTATTGGCGATGGCGTGTTGTTAGAAAGGGACGAAACACCTGAATACAAATGACAGCTCCCGCAATGTGCTGCCCTTTTATATCTTGTGTACACGATACTACCGCCATCTATAAATGAGCATATACACCTTTTGTCACCTCATTGTTGTTACTCCCTGCTCTATAAATGTTCTTTAACTGACTTCTCTTTTAAAGAATTAAGGGGTAGTCTACTAAGATATAAACATTTTATAATACCTTGGAAAACAATGCTATCAATTTATCCTGTAGATTTTTCTCTAATGGGATTAATATAATACTAGAATAGTTTTCAAAAAGTATTTAATTCGCTCCATGTGTCTTAAACTGAAGCAGATATACACATATAAACAAAATAGGAAAGGAACCAAAACTGAACCTTGTGGAATCCTCTTCGGTGTCAATAAAACAAGTAACTCCTTGTAGAAGGTTTCGCATTTCTAACATTCCATAGCTAATCAGCTGGCTGGCTTGACAAACGAGTGTTATTGCCGCGGGTTCTCGTAGCAAATGGTCGAATTTGTTTGCGGCGTGCCGAGCTGTCAGCTGTTGTGACGGCAGCGGCCGGATGCAGGCGACGTCATGGCGCCCGTATTTTGAGCGCCTGGACGATTAATCAGGGGAGGGGCCGTGGCGTGCCGCCTCCCGCACCAGAGGAATGCATCCCGTCCAGTCCCTTCCCGTCCCTTCTCTTCCCTTCCCTTGACTCGGCCTGCCTCCTGGGCCGGACGCCAAGTATGCGCGAGGTGAATCACCCCGACACGCGACTGCAACACGCGCCTGCGCCCGCCTGGCCCCCATCCCCACCACTCGGCGTGCCCTTATAAACACGTCGGGACCGTCACTCTTCAAGTTCCCCGCTGCTGCTGGCGATATATCCGATTTAATGAAGACAACCTGTAGCTGACAATGTTATTTTTTAACAGTGACATTTCGTCCTAAGGAGCACCTGCTACGAACACTGCCAAGTCTGTTATTGGTACTTGTTAGTAACCAGATGTTAAGTATCACAACACAGCATCAGCAGCACAGATTGTAAGCGACTCGGCCAAGTGCTGGGAGTTTAGGACAAGCTAGAAAACTTTTGCTGCGCAATATCACTCTGAATTGTCCCTCCCTGCTGCGGGGAGACAGCCATTATTTATGAGTGACCTTGATTTCCGAGGATGCATTCATAAAAAATGAGTATGATGTCGATGATAATTAAATGTTGCATGAATGGTAATTCCATGATTATGTTACAAACTCACTGATGATGGAGAAGGGTAAATGTAGCAATTTCTGTTAAGCAGCCCTGGTTCGCAAACGACGAAGTGAGAGGTTCTAAGCAAAAACCATTCTGATGCCACTGACTGTGGAATACTTATACCGGTACTGTTGAAACTAGGACTACAGGGCAGGCAACCGTCAGAGGTGATAGCATGTGACAAAATAAGAAATCTGCATACTTTAAGAGGTACTAGCACTTCTTTATCTTCAATACTGCGAAACAGATTTGTTCTGCAAGCTCTCTCGTTTCCATATTTTTGAAGGCGGTTCTATGAACGAAAAGAAGAAAAAATGTCCAAGAAATATGATTTCTAAAAAGCATACCTTAAGAACTGTGGGCGTATGTTCAGTAGAAGAGTGTTGTTCACAGTAGCGAAGGAAAAGTGCTCACAGCCCTTGGCGAGTGCATTTTAGAACTCATATTAGCTGCAAATAATACCTTTGTTTTGGTCAATACTACCTCCTCCGGAAATTTGGAAACCAAAGAGGTTGCAGTAGTCGAGATATGTTTCACAATGTCGAAGATGAACAAATGCTAATAGCTCATAAGCTATGCGACTTAGATCTCATGTTTACTACACAATTTTTCCTCGTTTGGGTCCATGTGACAATCTCATAATAATTACAAATAAAGGTTTGTTGATAAATAAGTAAGCTTGTATTCTCCCGCAAGTGCGCTCGCGTTAAGTAACAACGAATTTCATCGTTAAATATTGTTTAAACAATTATTTATGCTTTCCTCTCAGAAGCGCCTTTTGGTTCTCTTTTTAATTATGGTGTCCGCTATCATATGTGATCACTTGTAAACTAATACAGGTTTTTTATAGCACCTGCAGTAAACATTTAAATAAAGCTACTGGCAAAATTCAATAAATTTATTAAATAGCTGCACAATACGTCAAGATATGAGGTATTCATGCTGCATGCATATACTGCGTAATTGTGGACAACATCATGTTCTGACAAACATTTGCGTAATAAAAACGATATAAAAGACTTCACAATCCAATAAATAAAATAGATATAGATAAGTAGCTTTCTGGGACGATAGCTGTCGTGCAATGCTATCATCTGATCAATGGATGTGCTTCATTTTTCTGAGATCGCAAATGTATGACATTTGCTTTAATAGATGACTGTAAATTATTGTAGATTCTCAAAGAGCTGTCAAAAGCCATCTTTCGGCTTGAATCTCTTGCACAAAGGCCATGCGAGCTACATCCGTGCAAATTCCCAGTTTTGGGATTTACCCATTTTAGGCTCGTCTTTGTACCTGGACTCGTTAGTACCGTTAAGGTAGCCGGTCTTGCCACGGCACGCCCTGACCTCTGGGCCCGCTAACTTTCGGTCGCACAACAATTTCATCTTACTTCGTACCAGTACTGGACGAGTGATTACCTCGCCTACATAGACGTAACATTACGCTGCACCTGACAAATAATTTCAGTCCAACGTTTTGTAAAAGAACAAGAATAGATTTTAACCTCCCAGTAGTACGAAAAACCGAAAGGAGGAAAGCAGTAGCCGGCCACGGTGGCCGTGCTGTTCTGGCGCGACTGCTACGGTCGCAGGTTCGAATCCTGCCTCGGCCATGGGTGTGTGTGATGTCCTTAGGTTAGTTAGGTTTAAGTAGTTCTAAGTTCTAGGGGACTTATGACCTAAGATGTTGAGTCCCATAGTGCTCAGAGCCATTTGAACCATTTGAGCCAAGGAAAGCAGTAGACTCGAAGTGACTGGTTGGTTGATTTTGGAGGATGGGACCAAACAACGAGGTCATCGGTTCCATCAGATTAGGGAAGGGTGGGGAAGATAATCAACAGTGCCCTTGCAAACGAATCATTCCCGCATTTGCCTGAAGCGATTTAGGGAAAACATGGCAAACCTAAATCAGGATGGGCGGACGCAGGTTTGAACCGTCGTCCTGCAGAATGAGAGTCCAATGTGCTAACCACTGCGCCACCTCGCTCGGTTGACTCTTAATAATTTTTCATTCCTACGGAGTAAATGTTTGACAGCAAAGTCAGCCCCGTCTAGGATGTGATAATTGGGACAATGAGAGAATCAAGCCTTTATTATTGCTTACAGTCCTGGTCGAAGGATGTTGTCTTTTTGGCTCTCCGATATGTTATAAAATGTTGAGTACTTATCTGAACGATCCGATAACTGGCAAGTGTTTGGGTTGCCGTATGTGAATAAGGAAACAATATGGAACGAAATGTTCAAAATATTTCCACGACACAGAGGTTAGCCTTTTTCTATACTTCAAGAGAGTTAGTTCCAGAGCTAACGGAAGGGTTACCAACCATAGTGCCCAGACTCATTCGGCAGGATACAGATACCCTGATTTATGTTTTCCATAAACCGCTTAATATAAATTTAGTGGTGGTTGCTTTGAAAGGGTGCATCCGTTTTATTTCGCTAGCCTTTCCAAAACGAAACTTTTGCTTCATCTCTAATGACCTCGTCACTGAACGCCCGTTAAGCCCTAATCTTCCTTTATTTCTACTAATGGTGTTTCATATCCATAGACACTATGGAGAGGATTTGGAAGCGATACAGGCGATTCAGTAGATGACCTGTCATTCTACGTCATCATCTACCTCCTCATTCCTGAGCATAGTTCATCGAAGAAAATCTCATGCGTCTACATCCAGAACGAGGATCTACTCGCTAACTTGCTTTACCGACTTCGATTACGGCGATGATAAATTTGGTTCTCCGTAGTTGAGCAAAGAAATGGTTCAAATGACTCTGAGCACTATGCGACTTAACATCTGAGGTCTTCAGTCCCCTAGAACTTAGAACTACTTCAACCAACTAACCTAACGACATCACACACATGCATACCTAAGGCAGGATTCGAAACTGCGACCGTAGCAGTCGCGCGGTTCCAGACTGGAGCCCCTAGAACCGCTCGGCCACTTCGGCCGACGCGTAGTTGAGCGATGGATAGGTGTAGTTGGTCGGCGAAGTAAGTTGGGGGCGGGGGTAGAGGGAGGTGGGGTAGGGAGCAGTGGAAAAATCCTCGCGAAGCCTTTTATGAAGAAAGACTTATTTACCTAAGGTACTAGTCAAATTCGAAGTCACAGATAATGAGAAAGCTGCCGATTTTGCACTGATTGCTCAACAATCTACGACGCGTATTGGTCAACGACAAACGTTTTCACATACTGTTCACAAGTACGACGTCGAAATTTCAGTGGGTTCAGACATCTACAGGTAAAATTCAATTAAAGAGCTAGAGCGGTATAAAATGATTCTAGAAAATACACGCTATGACATAACACACCACGAAGGAATTATACGAATGGCACAAAAATCATTAGATGTGGTGTAGATGTACAAACACACAAATGATTAAAAATACAGAAGAAATTGGATGATTTAATAAAGAGAAAGAGCTGCACAAGTTCGGCAATTCAAAAAATAATTAGTCCATCTCTGGCCGTTATGCAGGTAGTTAATATTGGTTGATACGGTTCTTTGACGTCCACCTCAGTAATAGTGCCAAATTGTGTCCAATTGGCGTGTTGGGTCATCAAAATCCCGAGCTGGCTTGCCCAAAAGCTCCAAACGTCCTCTGCTTGGGAGACATCCGCGGTTCTGCTGCCGAAGTAGGATTTGGCGAGCACGAAGACAAGTAGTAGAAACTTTCGCCGTGTGCAGAAGGGCATTTTACTGCTTAAATGTAAGCCCAGGTTTGCTTGCCACGAACGACAACAAAACGAGCCGTAGAATACCAATGACTTATCACTGTGGTGTAAGGGTTCCGCGGTTGACAACCAGAGACGTCCTGCTATGTCAAGCCGGCCGCGGTGGTCTAGTGGTTCTGGCGCTGCAGTCCGGAACCGCGGGACTGCTACGGTCGCAGGTTCGAATCCTGCCTCGGGCATGGGTGTGTGTGATGTCCTTAGGTTAGTTAGGTTTAAGTAGTTCTAAGTTCTAGGGGTCTTATGACCTAAGATGTTGAGTCCCATAGTGCTCAGAGCCATTTTTTTGCTATGTCATGAAGTGATACCCAGACCATCACCCATGGCTGTCAGGCCGTATGGCGGATGACACTCCGGTTGGTATTCCACTGCTGTCCAAGTTGTTTCCAGGAACGTCTTCGGCCTTAAACCTCAAACCTTATTTACGAGAGTATAATTAATTGTCTTAAGTTATTAATCTTCCTTCGAACAGAGCCCGGGTGACCAGGGAGGACGTGTCTGAAAATGCCCTGGACGGCAGTGGAAACCAAGCAGAGGGTCGCCTCGCATATGGGACGACAACTAGGAATGATGGTCTGGGGTGTCATTTCATTTCATAGCAGGACCCCTTTGGTTGTCGTGTGCGGCACACTTACAACACATGTCAACTATATTCTACGACTCGTTCTGATGTTCTTCGTGACAAGCCACCCTGTGCTTACATTTCAACGAGTTAATCGAGATCATATCCTTCCGCAAATGGCCAGAGTTCTGCTACTTGTCTTCGTGTTTGCCAAACCCTACACTGGCCAGGAAGGTCGCGGATCTCTCCCCAGTTGAAAACGTTTGGAGCATCATGTGTAGGGACCTCCGACTAGCTCGGGGTTTTGGCGATCTAACGCGCCAATGGAACAGAATTTGCGATTATATCCTTGAGATGGACATCCAACAACTATTTCAATCAATACCAAGCCGACTGACTGCTTGCATAAGGACCACAGGTGGACCAACGCGTTTGTGAAGCTCTTTCTCTACAATGAATCATCCCATTTTTCTGAAACAGTAATCTATTTCCAGAATGAAATGTTCACTCTGCAGCGGAGTGTGCGCTGGTTTTTTAACTTCCTGACGGATTAAAACTGTGTGCCGGACCGAGACTCGAACTCGGGACCTTTGCCTTTCTCGGGCAAGTGCTCTACCAACCGAGCTACCCAAGCACGACTCACGACCCACCCTCACAATTTTACTTCCGCCAGTACCTCGTCTCCCACCTTCCAAACTTCACAGAAGTTCTCCTGCAAAACTTGCAGGACTAGCAGTACTGGAAGAAAGGATATTGTGGAGACATGGCTTTGCCACAACCTGTAATCACTTGTTTGTCTTCGCATGTACATCACTCATACCGTTTTCCGTCCCATACCGATAATTCCTCCGTGGTGCGTCTTTTTTTGCCTTAGAGTGCACAATGCTACGGACTCATTTCACAGGCAGAATTTTACGCTCTAATACGAGGTGAGCAGAAGAAGGAACAGCTGTGTATCACCCAACACGAGAGAAGAGGTCGCCCTTCTTAATATCAAACGAGTGAAAGGAATCGGAGGTGAAATAAACCCGATCTGGTCAAATCTGCTGCTTCAGTCTATGTACTGGGAGACCTCACGTTTCCACCGCAAGTCCAGGCGATGGCCGTGGAAGGCACGTGTGCAAGACGGGGCGGACGCAGCGGCAGGAGAGCAGAGCAGGGTCAGCGGCGGTCAGAGAAGCCCGGGCATGCCCCCCTGGGACTGCCCTCGGGGGAGGCATCGCTCGCCTTCATTGCTGTTCCCTCTGAGGGCGAGGGACGCGCGAAAACAAGTGACGCTCTCTCGGCGGTCCTTGAACCGAAGACGAGAGCTTCGACTCTAGCTGGGTAAATCCGTTTGAGCAATGGCGTAATACCACGAACGCTGTCCGAGCGATCGCACCACAGCAAAACACGTGCGATGCCTTGAGTATATGACGTCGAATCTTGGCAGTTCTGTATGAAGTGCGAACGCATAAGCGGTGATGCCTGAAAGCGTTTCGCAGCACTTTGAACTGCCCGTCTGCACGTGGCGCTGTGGGCAATAGCAGTGGTGCAGATGGTGGGGCCAGACAGAAAAAGTGAAATGGACACAATGAATGTTTCTGTGCAACACCGAACTGAACTGTCGTCACAGCATTTGGAAGCTGTTTCTCTCCAAGATTTCGTCATACCGTCAATTAACAACCAGTAATAGTAAAAATCCCTCTCAATGCTAGAATAATAGTTATACTCTTAAGTGATAATATTTTGTAACATGTGAAGAAGGCTAAATATAAAAGATTAATTTAAAAGCTGAAGGATGGAAATGTTTCCCACAACTGTAATTCTGTTTCTATGAAACGGTATAAGAGATTAGGACAGTTTAGTCAAGACAAGTATTGTGTTCTTAGGATGTTCGTCACAGTGACGTAAACGTCAAGAGAGGCAACTTAATTTACCAATATGACAGCAAGGTGTCTATCTCCCAAACACCTGCACGTACACATACATTTAAAATAGGATATGAAAGTAAATACCAATATATATTTTGAAGGATTCAGACGAGAGACTTACAATGACCTGTCTCCAAATTCCCGAGAGATGCCTAGCAATTTGTGAGATGATTTGTCTGTCCAGAAAGCCTTAAAGTTTGGAACTCCTACATAGGCTGAAATGTTCTCCCAACCTCATCTCATTGATGAAAGTAGGAAGATTAGGGTGTAACATCCACTCAACGACCAAGTCGTTAGAAATGGAGAGCAAGCTCGCAGTGGGGAAGGGTGCCTTTTTGAAGGGACCACATCGACAATCGGCACGCTTGATTTAGGGAAATCGCAGAAAATCTAGCTCTGAATGATCGAACGGAAATCCGAACAGCCGCGCTACCGAACACGTGGTTTAACATTGCGCTACCACATTCAGAATAATTGGTGACGTTTTCAGATAGCATATGCTCTCTTCTTTCCATCCCCGTGAACCATGGACCTTGCCGTTGGTGGGGATACAGATACAGATAGCCGTGCCGTAGGTGCAACCACAACGATGGGTATCTGTTGTGAGCTCAGACAAACGTGCGGTTCCTGAAGAGGGGCAGAAGCCTTTTCAGTAGTCTCAGGGGCAACAGTCTGGATGATTGACTGATCTGGCCTTGTATCACTAACCAAAACGGCCTTGCTGCGCTAGTACTGCGAACGGCTGAAAGCAAGGGAAAACTACAGCCGTCATTTTTCCCGAGGGCATGCAGGTTTACTGTATGGTTAAATGATGATGGCGTCCTCTTGGTTACAATATTCCGGAGGTAAAATAGGATCTCCGGGCGGAGACTACTCAGGAGGACGTCGTTATCAGGATGTAAGTAGGCTGTTTATGTTTTCTTATCGGCAACGTTACGTAGCGCTCTATATGAAAATCACTGGCTGTGCCGTGTGCAGTCTGTGGCTAGTTTGCATTGTTGTCTGCCATTGTAGTGTTGGGCAGCGGCAGCTGGATGTGAACAGCGCGTAGCGTTGCGCAGTTGGAGGTGAGCCGCCAGCAGTGGTGGATGTGGGGAGAGAGATGGCGGAGTTTTGATAATTTGTAATACTGGATATCATATATTATGACTATTAAGGTAAATACATTTTGTGTTCTCTATTAACATCTTTCATTTGCTAACTATCCCTATCAGTAGTTAGTGCCTTCCGTAGTTTGAATCTTTTATTTAGCTGGCAGTAGTGGCGCTCGCTGTATTGCAGTAGTTCGAGGAACGAAGATTTTTGGTGAGGTAAGTGATTTGTGAAAGGTACAGGTTAAGGTTAGTAAGGGCCATTCTTTTGTAGGGATTTTTGATAGTCAGATTGCGTTGCGCTAAAATTATTGTGTGTCAGTTTAAGGACAGTCATGTAAAATTGTTCTAAGGGGACGTTTCATATGTCGACCCTTAGCCGAGGATACCTCACTAGAATCTTCTGATTTTTTCTTGTAGTTTGTGTAATTAGTGTAGATTTTGTTTATTGCTATTGCGTAATTGTAGAGAGAATCTCCTTTGTAGTTGCAGTCTTTCATTGTTGTACAGTAAAACAGTTGTGGCAACAGCTCAGACTTTGAAAAAAAACCACTGACATTTTACTGTGATGAACAATCTGGACTGTCTTTATGGACTGTGAGAATATTTTAGCTTTTGACCAACAATGTATTAATAAGTGAGTGCATTTGATATCTTTGTTACTGTAATTATGAAAAATTTTTTCTAATCATTATTGGCCACTGCCCAAAAATATTTTGTAAAATTTTTTGTGGGGAGCATGGGGGCTATGTAAGTAGGCTGTTTATGTTTTCTTATCGGCAACGTTACGTAGCGCTCTATATGAAAATCACTGGCTGTTCCGTGTGCAGTCTGTGGCTAGTTTGCATTGTTGTCTGCCATTGTAGTGTTGGGCAGCGACAGCTGGATGTGAACAGCGCGTAGCGTTGCGCAGTTGGAGGTGAGCCGCCAGCAGTGGTGGATGTGGGGAGAGAGATGGCGGAGTTTTGATAATTTGTAATACTGGATATCATATATTATGACTATTAAGGTAAATACATTGTTTGTTCTCTATTAAAATCTTTCATTTGCTAACTATCCCTATCAGTAGTTAGTGCTTTCCGTAGTTTGAATCTTTTATTTAGCTGGCAGTAGTGGCGCTCGCTGTATTGCAGTAGTTCGAGGAACGAAGATTTTTGGTGAGGTAAGTGATTTGTGAAAGGTACAGGTTAATGTTAGTAAGGGCCATTCTTTTGTAGAGATTTTTGATAGTCAGATTGCGTTGCGCTAAAATTATTGTGTGTCAGTTTAAGGACAGTCATGTAAAATTGTTCTAAGGGGACGTTTCAAGGAGAAAGAAAACTGGCGTTCTACGGATCGGAGCGTGGAATTTCAGATCCCTTAATCGAGCCGGTAGGTTAGAAAATTTAAAAAGGGAAATGGATAGGTTAAAGTTAGATATAGTGGGAATTAATGAAATTTGGTGGCAGGAGGAAAAAGACTTGTGGTCACGTAAATATAGGGTTATAAATACAAAATCAAATAGGGGTAATGTAGGAATAGCTTTAATAATGAATAAAAAAGTAGGATCGCAGGTAAGGTACTACGATAAGCTTAGTGAACGCATTATTGTAGTCAAGATAAACAAGAATCCCACGCATACCACAGTAGTACAAGTTTATATGCCAACTAGCTCCGCAGATGACGAAGAGATTGAAAAAACGTTTGATGAGATAAAATAAATTATTCAGATAATGAACGGAGACGAAACTTAATAGTCATGGGGGACTGGAATTCGATATTAGGAAAAGGAAGAGAAGAAAAAGAGTAGGTGAAATGGAATGGTGGTAAGGAACGAAAGAGGAAACCGCCTGGTAGAATTTTGCACTGAGTATTACTTAATCAAGACTAGCACTTGGTTTAAGAATCATGAAAGAAGCTTGTATGCATGGAAGACGCCTGGAGACATTGGAAGGTTTGAGATAGATTATTTAATGGTAAGACAGAGATTTAGGAACCATGTTTTAAATTTTAAGACATTTCCACGGGCAGATGTGGACTCTGACCACAATTTATTGGTTATGAGCTGCATACTAAAACTGAAGAAACTGCATAAAGGTAGGAATTTAAGGAGATGGGACCTGGATAAACTGAAAGAACCAGATGCTGCAGAGAGTTTCAGAGAGAGCATTAGGCAACGATTGACTAGAATGAGGGAAAGAAATACAGTAGAAGAAGAATGGGTGGTTTGATAGGGCCTATGCAAGGGTAATGTACTTGAGGGCAATATTATGGAAATGGAAGAGGACGTAGGTGAAGATGAAATGGGAGATATGATGCTGCCTGACGAGTTTGAGAGAGTACTGAAAGACATGAGTCGAAACCGCTCCGGGAGTAGACAGCATTCCTCTACAACTACCGATAGCCTTGGGAGAGCCAGCCCTGACAGAACTCTACCATCTGGTGAGCAAGATGAATGATACAGGCTAAATACCCTCAGACTTCAAGAAGAATATAATAATTCCAATCTCAAAGAAAGAAGGTGTTGAAAATGTGAAAATTATCGAACTATCAGTTCAATAAGCCACGTCTTGAAAATACTAACACGAATTCTTTAAGACGAATAGAAAAACTGTTAGAAGTCGACGTCGGGGAAGATCAGTTTGGATTCTGTAGAAATTTTCTAACACGTGAGGCAATACTGACCCTATGACTTATATTAGAAGACCGATTAAGGAAAGACAAACCACGTTTGTAGCATTTGTAGACTTAGAGAAAGCTTTTCGCAATCTTGACTGGAATATTCTCTTTCAAATTCTGAAGGAGGCTGTGATCAAATACAGGGAACGAAAGGCTATTTACAATTTATATAGAAACCAGATGGCAGTTACAAGAGTCGAGGGGCATGAAAGGGAAGCAGTGGTTGGAAAGGGAGTGAGACAGGGTTGTAGCCTATCCCCGATGTTCTTCAATCTGTATATTGAGCGAGCAGTAAAGCAAACAAAAGAAAAATTTGGAGTAGGAATTAAAATCCATGGAGAAGAAATAAAAACTTTGAGGTTTGCTGATGACACTGTAATTCTGTCAGAGACATCAAAGGGCCTGCAAGAGCAGTTGAACGGAATGGACACTGTCTTGAATGGAGGATATAAGATGAAAATCAACAAAAGCAAAGTGAGGATAATGCAATGTAGTCGAATTAAATCAGATGGTGCTGAGGGAATTAGATTAGGAAATGAGACAATGAAAGTAGTAGATGAATTTTGCTATTGGGGGAGGAAAATAACTGATGATGGTCGAAGTAGAGATGGTATAAAATGTAGACTGGCAATGGCAAGCAAAGTGTTTTCTGAAGAAGAGAAATTTGTTAACATCGGGCATAGATTCAAGCGTCAGGAAGTCGTTTCTGAAAGTATTTGTATACAGTGTAGCCATGTATGGAAGTGAAACAAGGACGATAAATAGTTTAGACAAAAAGAGAATAGAGGCTTTTGAAATGTTTTGCTACAGATGAATGCTGAAGATTAGATTGATAGATCACGTAACCGATGAGGAGGTACTGAACAGAATTGGGAGAAGAGGAATTTGTGGCACAAATTGACTAGAAGAAGGGATCGGTTGGTAGGACATGTTGTGAGTCATCAAGGCATCACCTATTTACTATTGTAGGGCAGCTTGGACGATAAAAATTGTAGAGGAAGGCCAAGAGATGAATACACTAAGCAGATTCACAAGGATGTAGGTTGCAGTAAGTACTGGGAGATGAAGAAGCTTGCACAGTATAGGGTAGCATGGGGAGCTGCATCAAACCAGTCTCTGGACTGAAGTCCACAACAACAACAACAACACTGTACTCTTTTGATAAAGTAAATAACTAAAATATACGGGGCTCACAGTTTTAGAAATGTCAAATGTCACACGTAGTGTACGCGCACTGAAAATTAAGAGCGCAGATGAATGAATTTGCCGACCGGAGTGGCCGAGCGGTTCTAGGCGCTTCAGTCTGGCACCGCGCGACCACTACTGTCGCAGGTTCGAATCCTGCCCCGGGCATGCACGTGTGTGCTGTCCTTAGGTTAGTTAGGTTTCAGTAGTTCTAAGTTTTAGGGGACCTCAGCAGTTAAGTGTTCAGAGCGATTTGAACCATTTTTTGACATGAATTTGACAGTAGTTATTAAACGACGTGGCACGTTCTTTTATGCAAATGACGAAGACTATTGTATTATTACGAATGTGAAGTATGTAAACATTATTGTCATGGAATCTGTGTCCTTTTAAAAAGAATGATTATGCATTGACGCATAAGGAAGGCCTAAAGGTCCGAAACCGCCTTATGTTAATAATGTTACAAGTGGAAAGCGGTCTTTTTAAAATGTTAAAGGACTCTGGACGAACATAAACTATAAATAAGTCTCACGGTGTCCAAAAACTTATTTGTCTAAGGTATGTGGTTGGCAGAACCTTCATGGTATTCGTCCCCCAGCTACAGTCTCATCATTCCCTAGAAAAGTGTACAGTACATATCATCCTGGGAATTGTAACCGCATAATGATTTCGATAAATTCGAATAAATTAGATTGTCCGTAAGCTATCTCCATTCTCATATTTTGTATGCATTGAGCGGATTATAATAAGTTTTGCGAGCACATTGCTTAGATTCCTTGAGACATGCCTGTGAGAGATAAGACGTTAACCAACTACTTTCCCGATACAGACCACAATTGCTCGAGAACACAAAACTCCACCTATTTTATAGGACATCGAAGTAGCTAAACAACAAACTGATCCAAGGAATACCTGCAGCAATGAATGCCTTGATAGTTTTCTCGCAGCTTACCTGTTACCAGTCCTTGGGACCAGCTATAATTATGATGGTGCCACCCAAGTATGACAGTTCTTAAAAATAAAAAGAAATAAAATATAACACTGCACACTACACTGTATGCTTCGCCATCTTTCTTCATGCTTTAACTCGACTTGCTGTGGCGATCAATGTGTGTTTAGACGGTTTGGACCTACAAGCATTTTAAGAAAGGTGGTGGATGCTTTAAGTTGGCTACCGGTTCCCAAGTACTTATGGTTAAAAGTTGGAGCAATGTGTGTCAACTTTTTTCTGTTACAGACTGCTGTCACCCTCAAAGACCTGGACGAAGTGTTGTGTTGTCTGTGTGAGCATGTGATTAATTGATTGTAATAGCAGTTGCACTTATATTCAAACTATTCAATTGATTATAATAGCAGTTGCACTTATATTCAAATGCATCAATGAGATCAATGTATATTTAGACGGTTTGGACCAACAAACATCTTAAGAAAAGTGGTGAATGTAATATGAAATCCGATCATAATACTTACTGAATATCTGGAACGTCATTTTTCGTTTGCTCATAGGGTTGTATTACAACAGCATTAATTAAATTTCATATTCCTTGCTACCAATTCGTACCGCACTTGAAGAGGACTGTCTCTATAATGCATACTCAGGAGTTCATGTTACTTCCGGGGCTAAGCAGTTGATGGGTACAAGATGCGCATGCCCGTGAGTTGCCAGTATTGGAAGACAAACAATAAAATATTCCCCCTCTCACAATCTCTAATCTCGCAATGGCCACGTTCCTTACCCCCTCAGCCCGTTGCCCTTCAGGTAAGTCGCCAACTTCTTTACCTCACGACCGAATTCACTAACGTCAAATAAATATAAGTACACCTTAAATTCTTAATCTGTAAGTCAATATTTTCATTCATTACTGAGTAGCAAAACAACACCTTAAAAAGTTTTAACGTTGGTTCACGTTTTTGGATTCGGCTGTCAGATGTTATACACTCCTGAAAATTGAAATAAGAACACCGTGAATTCATTGTCCCAGGAAGGGGAAACTTTATTGACACATTTCTGGGGTCAGATACATCACATGATCACACTGACAGAACCACAGGCACATAGACACAGGCAACAGAGCATGCACAATGTCGGCACTAGTACAGTGTATATCCACCTTTCGCAGCAATGCAGGCTGCTATTGTCCCATGGAGACGACCGTAGAGATGCTGGATGTAGTCCTATGGAACGGCTTGCCATGCCATTTCCACCTGCCGCCTCAGTTGGACCAGCGTTCGTGCTGGACGTGCAGACCGCGTGAGACGACGCTTCATCCAGTCCCAAACATGCTCAATGGGGGACAGATCCGGAGATCTTGCTGGCCAGGGTAGTTGACTTACACCTTCTAGAGCACGTTGGGTGGCACGGGATACATGCGGACGTGCATTGTCCTGTTGGAACAGCAAGTCCCCTCGCCGATCTAGGAATGGTAGAACGATGGGTTCGATGACGGTTTGGATGTACCGTGCACTATTCAGTGTCCCCCCGACGATCACCAGTGGTGTACGGCCAGTGTAGGAGATCGCTCCCCACACCATGATGCCGGGTGTTGGCCCTGTGTGCCTCGGTCGTATGCAGTCCTGATTGTGGCGCTCACCTGCACGGCGCCAAACACGCATACGACCATCATTGGCACCAAGGCAGAAGCGACTCTCATCGCTGAAGACGACACGTCTCCATTCGTCCCTCCATTCACGCCTGTCGCGACACCACTGGAGGCGGGCTGCACGATGTTGGGGCGTGAGCGGAAGACGGCATAACGGTGTGCGGGACCGTAGCCCAGCTTCATGGAGACTGTTGCGAATGGTCCTCGCCGATACCCCAGGAGCAACAGTGTCCCTAATTTGCTGGGAAGTGGCGGTGCGGTCCCCTACGGCACTGCGTAGGATCCTACGGTCTTGGCGTGCATCCGTGCGTCGCTGCGGTCCGGTCCCAGGTCGACGGGCACGTGCACCTTCCGCCGACCACTGGCGACAACATCGATGTACTGTGGAGACCTCACGCCCCACGTGTTGAGCAATTCGGCGGTACGTCCACCCGGCCTCCCGCATGCCCACTATACGCCCTCGCTCAAAGTCCGTCAACTGCACATACGGTTCACGTCCACGCTGTCGCGGCATGCTACCAGTGTTAAAGACTGCGATGGAGCTCTGTATGCCACGGCAAACTGGCTGACACTGACGGCGGCGGTGCACAAATGCTGCGCAGCTAGCGCCATTCGACGGCCAACACCGCGGTTCCTGGTGTGTCCGCTGTGCTGTGCGTGTGATCATTGCTTGTACAGCCCTCTCGCAGTGTCCGGAGCAAGTATGGTGGGTCTGACACACCGGTGTCAATGTGTTCTTTTCTCCATTTCCAGGAGTGTATATATATTTATTATTATAAAATTAGACTGAAAACAGCGGCCCACACAAATGCCTGATTCGGGAAGCAGTTTGACAACCACTGCTCGAGACGCACATTAAGCTGAGAGATTCTACTCTTATTAAGGTCAACAATCCCCTTGGTAGAGATTAGTGATTCATACTAATTTGCCTTTAAAAATTGTATTTTTTTGGAAATTCCTTAGATTGGTACAGTAGTCTGATTAAAGTTAAATGATGGTCAACGCTTAACACCTTGAAAGTGAGATCCTCCACCAGGGCCTCGCGATGTCACACCAGCAGTGTGCAGTTACCAGTGTGTCACACGTTGTAGAGCTGTTGATAAAATATCGTTATATCAATATGTCGATGTTTTCTCGAAGAATACCGATATATATAGCATTTATTTTTATCACCTATATATCGATATCGAGACGGCAATTATCGAGTATGGATACTTTTACATTATATATTTTTTCACAATTTTTTGTAAATATTTGAAGCTGTTCTTTCGAAGTTGTAGTAGAACATAATTTTACGTTCATTGTGTGAAGGCGTCTTAATACTTTTTGATCTTTCATCACTCCCAATCTTCCTCTTCTCGCTGAGTGAAGCAAGTACATGCGGCTCAAAAGAAGAAGTCGAATTGCACTTGAGGGTGGCTGTGTGAATGGGATAACAAAATTTTCGATGTGAAGAAATAGTACACCAGTTGCGTTAAAAAACAGTTGCTTCATATTGGCATTCTTCAGAAACAGTTGCTGAAAATGATGATCAAAAGTCTAATTGACATGAGTGGTCTTTGCGAAGGGGGAGAGACGTATAAGGAGAAATGCTGACGTAATCGGTGCCCGGTGCCGCCGACCGAAACTTCAACGTTCAGCTTCAGTACACAATTCTGACTAAGTCGCTGGTGTTGGCAGAAATGAAAAACAGGGAAGTAGACATAAAATGTATCGGACAAATCCGACATGTGACGAAGCCTAAAGATGGATCCATCGGACACCTTTTCTTGTGCCACTTACACGCAGTTAGCATTGTTAGAAATGTGGCTGTTCCATATGTGGACGTGCATTGTTTTCTTCTCCATCGTTGCTCTAAGGGGTGTAGGCAGGCTGCTAGCTTGTTAACGTACAGAACAACTAATAATAAATCAGTAAATAAATATGCAGCTCTAAAACCGACAGAATGTAGACAATGTGTAGCCGATATTTTTATAGGCAGGTATGTCGATACCTTTTAAGTTTGTATACTGATATAGGGATATACACTCCTGGAAATTGAAATAAGAACACCGTGAATTCATTGTCCCGGGAAGGGGAAATTTTATTGACACATTCCTGGGGTCAGATACATCACATGATCACACTGACAGAACCACAGGCACATAGACACAGGCAACAGAGCATGCACAATGTCGGCACTAGTACAGTGTATATCCACCTTTCGCAGCAATGCAGGCTGCTATTCTCCCATGGAGACGATCGTAGAGATGCTGGATGTAGTCCTGTGGAACGGCTTGCCATGCCATTTCCACCTGGCGCCTCAGTTGGACCAGCGTTCGTGCTGGACGTGCAGACCGCGTGAGACTACGCTTCATCCAGTCCCAAACATGCTCAATGGGGGACAGATCCGGAGACCTTGCTGGCCAGGGTAGTTGACTTACACCTTCTAGAGCACGTTGGGTGGCACGGGATACATGCGGACGTGCATTGTCCTGTAGGAACAGCACGTTCCCTTGCCGGTCTAGGAATGGTAGAACGATGGGTTCGATGATGGTTTGGATGTACCGTACACTATTCAGTGTCCCCTCGACGATCAGCAGTGGTGTACGGCCAGTGTAGGAGATCGCTCCCCACACCATGATGCCGGGTGTTGGCCCTGTGTGCCTCGGTCGTATGCAGTCCTGATTGTGGCGCTCACCTGCACGGCGCCAAACACGCATACGACCATCATTGGCACCAAGGCAGAAGCGACTCTCATCGCTGAAGACGACACGTCTCCATTCGTCCCTCCATTCACGCCTGTCGCGACACCACTGGAGGCGGGCTGCACGATGTTGGGGCGTGAGCGGAAGACGGCCTAACGGTGTGCGGGACCGTAGCCCAGCTTCATGGAGACGGTTGCGAATGGTCCTCGCCGATACCTCAGGAGCAACAGTGTCCCTAATTTGCTGGGAAGTGGCGGTGCGGTCCCCTACGGCACTACGTAGGATCCTACGGTCTTGGCGTGCATCCGTGCGTCGCTGCGGTCCGGTCCCAGGTCGACGGGCACGTGCACCTTCCGCCGACCACTGGCGACAACATCGATGTATTGTGGAGACCTCACGCCCCACGTGTTGAGCAATTCGGCGGTACGTCCACCCGGCCTCCCGCATGCCCACTATACGCCCTCGCTCAAAGTCCCTCAACTGCACATACGGTTCACGTCCACGCTGTTGTGGCATGCTACCAGTGTTAAAGACTGCGATGGAGCTCCGTATGCCACGGCAAACTGGCTGACACTGACGGCGGCGGTGCACAAATGCTGCGCAGCTAGCGCCATTCGACGGCCAACACCGCGGTTCCTGGTGTGTCCGCTGTGCTGTGCGTGTGATCATTGCTTGTACAGCCCTCTCGCAGTGTCCGGAGCAAGTATGGTGGGTCTGACACACCGGTGTCAATGTGTTCTTTTTTCCATTTCCAGGAGTGTATATTTTCTATATATCGACAGGCGATAATGAGATCTTTTTTAATATCGATGTATCGGATTCCTGATATTTTTAAAACATCAACAGTCTTAGCCACAACACACCGTCAGTTCCCATATGTTATTTGAGTTTTGCACAGTAGGTGACTACTAGAGTCGAGCAACTGGAACGTTGAATCCTGCATACGAGTATGGTTGTCCGCATCGGATAAGAGCACATTCTGGTAGCATTTTCGCTGTGCTATGTGTTTAAGCAAGCCTGATCCGTGACCCGCTGACAGCCGATGCAACAACGCTATAGCGTCACATTTCACTTTTAGACTATAGGTATGGTAGCTGCAGATACTCCATGTAGGTTTGCGACTATTATCAGCGATGTACTCATAAAAAAAAGATACGTGGAATGCACTCGAAGTTGCGTTTACGAACAACGATCAGCTGAGTAACGAATGATGATAGCGGGATTTCCCGTTTCACGTGAGCAGGCGCCTTAAGCGCTTTGGATATCCGTGCGAGACTCTCCGCCAAACTTCCATATGTCGCCGTTCCTGCGTCACATTCTCGTTCGCACATGACATTATTCGCATACAGGGGAGGCAATTTTAATTGAAAGTCGCTGCCTAGTATCGGAGATTAATAGGATATTGCAGCACCTGTGCTGTTAAGAAGAACGATGTAATGTTTCTTCGGGCATTCATGCATGTATTATTAAGAACGATGTAACGCTCCTTCCAACATGCATGCCTGTCCGAACTAATATTTCCTCCTTCTTCTTTACAACACAAGCACCGCAATAGCACATTAAAGCCAGGTTGTAATTTGGTCGAAAATTCGACGTATATTCACTGTATTTTTTGAAAGGTGTACGTGTCTAGAATGTTGGGACGAAAAGGTTACAAACATTGCAAACGTTTGCACAGCGCATTGTTTTGTTCGAAGCAGCGTCACGGCCGCTCTGAGCGGGAGACGCCTGGCTCGGGTACAAAACTTGTCGTGGGGTGACACACGTTCACAAAATGATTTATATTGCCGTATGTATGCAAACATATTGCCGAAAAAGCCGACCAACGACATGTGCAGGCTGCCGAACACAGCATGTCCAGCCGGCCGAAGTGGCCGTGCGGTTAAAGGCGCTGCAGTCTGGAACCGCAAGACCGCTACGGTCGCAGGTTCGAATCCTGCCTCGGGCATGGATGTTTGTGATGTCCTTAGGTTAGTTAGGTTTAACTAGTTCTAAGTTCTAGGGGACTAATGACCTCAGCAGTTGAGTCCCATAGTGCTCAGAGCCATTTGAACAGCATGTCCAGCTCAGCCAGATCGACTTTTCTCGTCAAAAAAAGCGAGGGAATTGCTCTCCAGCAACAATCTGAGTTAGAGGAATGGTTCATATAAGGTCCTGGAATTGTAGATAAAACGTAAGAAACGAAAAACTGCTGCTGTCAAAATCTGGACAAAATTGGTCAGAACATGATATTTGGTCCACCATATTGGATTAGTCATTTTGAATTTTGAAAATCTAACTTCATATTTGTGTTCAGCGTGTTCAAAAATATACTATAACATGTAGTTTTAATGCAAATTGGACAAATAATACACGCAAAAGTTTTCACTAAACTATAAACAGGTATTTACTTTTCAACCTATTAACCTCTACCATTGACCCTCGAAAAGTAAACACTTCTCTTGGGAGCTCTACCCATAATATATGAAATTTCTTGATATTAACTTCCTTTTTGTGAAGTGAAACAAAGCCCCAAAAATCGAACTCAAAGTTCGAGTTAGCAACACATCGCTAATTTTAATGTTGCCAGAATGAGATTTTCACTCTGCAGCGGAGTGTGCGCTGATATGAAACTTCCTGGCGGATTAAAACTGTGTGCCCGACCGAGACTCGAACTCGGGACCTTTGCCTTTCGCGGGCAAGTGCTCTACCATCTGAGCTACCGAAGCACGACTCACGCCCGCTACTCACAGCGTTACTTCTGCCAGTATCTCGTCTCCTACCTTCCAAACTTTACAGAAGCTCTTCTGCAAAGGTCCCGAGTTCGAGTCTCGGTCGGGCATACAGTTTTAATCTGCCAAGAAGTTGCAATTTTAAGGTTATTTCATTGTGGTTAGGTTTAAGCTCCCATAAATTTAATGTTCTATTGACTGATGTTATCCATTTTTATTTCAGATAACTGCTGAGGGTCTACACTGCTCGCAGTCTGCGTACTTCAGACTCGCTGGTCCTTGATCAAACCATAATTAAGGGTGCCTTTTATAGTTGAAAATCTAAAATAAGTTTCAGAGTATGATCAATCATAATCGTCAAACAGATCGTTTGCACATATTGTTCAAATGAATTTCCAAATCTTGCCTCTTTATTGTTCGTTTGAATGAGAACCTGCCTTAAAGAATTTGCTGTTGTGAAGTTGGGTGTGGCGCCAAGTCAATCCAGAACACAATTTTCACAAGCGTTTTAGGATACAATGTAGTGTGGTAAAATTCTTTTAACGATGTATAAAGTATGCCTGAGTGTAATAATACGCGGTCCCTTACCATTTCTGTATCCCTCATACAACATGTTTCACTCACTATGACATAAATTCTATTGTAGCATTCCATTACTGGAAAAAGTTACTAATTGCTTATGACACTGGTTTAGAACCTCCTTCCCGCCATCTAGATTTAGATCTGCTAAATACCTTAAAACAAATGTCCGGATGTTTTTTCCTTGTAGGAAACCAATGCTATGCACTGAGTATGGTAATCATCGAGATATAATCAAAAAAATGTATAGTTCTGACATTTCTCAACGAGCACACACACAAATACATGTCTCGATTTGTTAATGCGAATCACGGAATAAACATCATACTGTGCATCCCAGTTTAATTGCAACTCATCCTTAAGTAAATGTCTCTGTAATTACCTGACATTGTCAGAAGGAGAGCGACATTTATAACAATGTAAAAAAGGTTTCCAAAATAGGATTTTTATTGTCCAGGTAGCACTTGATACATATCCCGATTACAAGTTCCAGCAAAGTTATACTGCCATCTTCAGTCATCGAATACGTGAATTACAAAGCCCCTACGAGTGGGACATTTGCCGTCTGGCCACTGGAAACATTGAGATGAATTCACAGAAAAGAAGCGCCCATGCAACAATAGGATCACTAAAATAAAAGAAATAACTGTATCAGGAAGGCACAGAGGTGTCAAATACGTAACATAGAGGACATCCAGTGCTGTCATATGTGTGTATGTTGATAACTGACTCCATATTGCCGGCAAATTGTCAAAAGAACTACATGTCACTATTACGTAGCAGTGGATGTGCTATGTCTAATCTATTTGATGCCTTGCTGATACCGTTAAGGCATTTATTTTAGTGCACTTTATGTTGCATGGGAGTTTCTTTTCTGTGATTTCACCTTCATGTCTTCAATGGCCAGATGGCAATGTGCCACACGTAGAGTGTTTATAATCCACTTATCCTATAATCTGAAGACGACAATATAACTTTGCTGAAACAAGTCATCAGAACATGTTTCGACTGCGATCTGGGCAATGAAGCATATTTTGGAAGCTTTTTGACGTAAATATTTTTATCACGTATCGACATACCAATCCGGTGAGTTAATAAGGAGCACAAATGGCAAGCAATTTTAAGATGTAGTTCACAAATGCACAACTTGCAATGAACTGTCGTTTCATGAAATAAATTTCCATCGATGTACCTCAACTTCGTTACCATTAATTGCATATATAAATGTTTCTGCGTAGATTCAGCACACCAGTTAGGAAGCTTAGAAACAGCACATATATCAAGAAGATTAACGAATCTAATCGTGGGAATATAAAACTGCGAAACAATTTCGAACTGTATGTGACGATCGAGTTACGAATGTGAATTTATCACGGTGTCCGTGTAACTTCTTATCGTGATAAGTTCGAGCATCACCGTTCTCCGTACAGTAAACGCCACAGAAAAGAGTCTCCTACTGTTTCTCATATAGCGCGCTCCTGATATACTGTTCCCGGGACAGCAAGTGGAAAAAAAAGTTCGCCGCCACGGAAGATTCGAGAGGTTCCCATAAACAAGTCAGCGCGCCGAGCAGTTATATTAAAACCTGTTGGCAACCGTCTCGACCCCGTCCGTAAACAACAGATATACCTCGTCCCAATTATTCGGCTGATAGAGGCAGCTTGTCACACGAACGGATAGCCAGAACGAACCCAACTCGCTTCTAATGATGTCATTTAATTTTGATTTCATGCTCCATGTGTCCTTGTGATAAATGATACTCTAGGTCTAACGTTACGACTTTGTTTTCAGATTAATACGTGCTTTCTTTCATTTCACATACGTTTTATATAAAACACCTTCGAATATTAAGGTAACGCTAAGTATCACGTAACTATCGAGCTACAATGTGTGTGAGTAAGTTTAACTATTTGGCCTGCATTGTTGTGGTCTGGTTTAATGCAGCACTCCACGCTGCTCTACACCGTGCACGTCCTTCCTTTTAATTTCAACGAAAGTATTTTGACATTCCTGTATGCTGAATCTGTTCTTCCTCCTACTACTTTCTTTCCGATTGCTTCACAATTTTTTTGCCAGGCACTTGACTTTAGCTCCCTGTATGTTCTACTGACTTCTTTGATAGGTGACTTATATTGCTGCATTCCTATGTTTCCTTGGACATTTCTATATGCCCCTTTTTCGGCTATAACGTGAAATATTTCTTCTCTCATTTAAGGCTCATACACCGTTACCTTTCTTGTATCTCTACTAATGTATTCTATGTCTATGATTGCTCTATTCAACTAAAATCATCGCTGTCAGTTTCGTTACCCAGTATTTGAGATGGCCATTTGCAAAACTCGGTGTATCCCTGTTCTTCGTAATGTGAGATAACTGCGCCATCTTATTCTGCTTGTCAAGATGAACATCCAAACCATGTCGAAATTCCGTGTGCTGCATTTAGTACACAAAATAAAGGCGTTGCTGCTGAACTTGTCGCGTCCAGAGGTCATACTGCAACCAGACACATAATTTCTTTAACATTAAACGAGATGCACAGTTAGTTATGTCCTGTAAAAATAAATCAGCGCACAAGCTGACTGTTGCAGAAATCGTTTCGTCCAGGTTTCCCAAATATTTCCTCTGAATTCTCTGTTTTCAGTGCATATTACAAAAAGTTATGGTAAACTGGGGTAAAATTTTCGTCTTGCCCTTGGTAATCCTGTTACAAGCTTCTGATCCTGCAACGTGGAGCGTCTGTTAACCAAGATCATCAACAAAGACTTCCGACATCTATTTCCTATTCATCCGAGCGCAATGAGCTCTCCTTACGTACAGTCAGCGTGATACAGTAAAAGAAGGAAGAACAGAAGAAAATAGAAGGAGTGGGCGAAAACTGCAGCGAAGGGAATGAGGTACAACATTCCTGCTCCATAGACTATCATGCATACCTTCTACTACTTTTTTAACTGGAGCAATTGTTTAAGGGAAGCCGGACGATGAAAATAACAAAATTAACGTTTTCTTATTTTTTTTCATTATAAAATTATTTGAAGTTTTCTGAATGAAACAAATCAAGCTTCACCCTTCTAAGTGAATTGTAAGTGTGTTTTTTATCACTGCAAAGTTGACGCGCCGCGTAAACGGTTGTAGCGACTTGGTGTGTCACCTCTGACGGCGCCGCTCTCTGGCTACAAGCAGGGTATCTTAGCGGAATTAGACGGTGTTTTGTTTTCCAACGTTGTATGGCTTTATCTCTGTGACAAGTGACTGTTCATATCGGTAAACATAAACGCTATACCATGTGTTTTGACTTGCGGAGTTTGCTTTGTGTTGTTTAGCTCTTCAATTTTGCGTATTTGAAGAATTTTGCTCGTACCTATTTTACGTATTTGGTTTGTGGATATCAGTATGCCCCGTTTCGGCAATTGAGTTTTTAAGAAAAGGCACAATCAGTGTTGTTTCGAAGCGAGATGCTGCTCAGACTGCTTCACCGACTACTCCAAATGAATGTGATAGAACTTCTTCCAGCAAGAAACTTTGTGACAGCAAAGAAAAATTGGAAAACTATGAAACTGACAGTAATGATATGAATGAAATAATTAACATTTTCTTGCTCTTAAAAAATGGCTGTAAACACTATGGGACTTAACTTCTGAGGTCATTAGTCCCCTAGAACTTAGAACTAGTTAAACCTAACTAACCTAAGGACATCACACACACCCATGCCCGAGGCAGGATTCGTACCTGCGACCGTAGCGGTCACGCGGTTCCAGACTGTAGCGCCTAGAACCGCTCGGCCACATTGGCCGGCTTTCCTTGATCTCTAATATTTTGAAACATAACGTACTATGACAAGTTTGCAAAGAAAGAGGACTTGAATAGAAAATAACTTCACACATTGGTTTGGAATATAAAATGTGAGGTGTTACAAATGTGCTGCAGATGTTCGGTTTTCTAATTCTAACAGTATTCCTCGTAGTGGTTATAGTGGAAAGAAGGTGTATGATATAAATGTTAGGCTAGTGTATGGCTTGCATTGCATTGGCAAGCGCAGTACTGCAGGAACAATGTTACGTGGAATTATGAACTTGCCAAAACCACCAACCAAGTTTGGATTTTGTAATGAATTGGGGGGATCTTCTGCTGAAAATATTGCTCAAGCAACAACGAAGAAAGCAGTTGAATAAGCTGTGACAGATAATGGGAATTGTAGAGATTTAACTGTTGCTTTAGATGGATCATGGCAACGTAGAGATCATAAATCTCTAAATGGAATTGTGACAGCTACCAGTGGAGACAGTTGCAAAGTAATTGATGTTGCTATTCTCTCAAAACATTGTAGATGTAAGGGCAATACCAAGGACGAACAGATGGAAAGTTGTGAAGCAAATTTTCACGGCACGAGTGGAGCGATGGAAGTAGAGGGAGTGAAAGCAATTTTTTTTCCAGATCACAGGAGTGGTATAATGTACGATACACTACCTAGGAGATGGTGATTTTAAGGTATATAAAGCTGTAGAGGAACTCAAACCTTATGGCAATGAAATTCGCATTAACGAACAGGAGTGCATTGGACATGTGCAGAAGCGCATGGGGTCTTGCTTGCGCAAACTAAAGCAGACATTAGGATCCCAGAAGCTTAGTGATGGTAAGACCCTTGGAGGAAGAGGAAAATTGACAGATGAAGCAATTGATAGATTGCAGAGGTGTTATGGGTGTGCAATTAGGCAAAATACAAGAAGCGTTGAGCATATGAGGAGAGCCGTGTGGGCATTATTTTTTCATACTGCTTCGACAAATTGGCACCCACAACATGCACTGCACCCCACAGGTGATGACTCATGATGAAGTACCAATCACGAAAGGAATATGCCCATAAAACAGTTTGCCAAATGCTTTAATTGATGTAATTAAGCCCTTATTCAGAGATTTATCACAGCCAAGTTTATTGGAAAAGTGTTTACATGGGAAAACACAAAACCGAAATAAAAGAGTAAAAAATTATTTTGGATTAGGATTCCCAAAATAGTGTTTGTACTGATAAAAACATTGCATTTCGGAGTGTATGATGCAGTGGAAACATACAATGAAGGAAATATTATCAAATGTGATGTGCTGAAACGTTTAGGTTTCCAACCGGGACACAACACCATTCCCACAATGCGCCTAATTGATGAAGGAAGACTAAGAGGTGCAGGAAGAAGAGACAAAAGCCTACAACATGCAGCAAAAGGGACGATAAGACCAGTGAAAAGGAAACTAACACTAGAAAAAGAAGAGGATGCTGGTAATTCATCATATGGGGCAGGAATGTATTAAAAAAACTTTGGAAGCCATTTCCCGTAACTTTAAAATTTTCATCTTTGAGGAACATTTTCTCAAAAACTGCTGACAGTATATCAACGAAATTTATACACAATATTGTTTACTTCTTTTCCTTCATTTTGATAACAAATTGTAAAAAATATTGTATAATTCAAGAGTTATAGAAGAAAAAGAGCAAAGTTTTAGAGAAAAATATAAACATCTGTTTAAAAAAAATTGTAAATCAAAAACCAATAAATATTTCTTAACATGGAATTACAACTTTGTAGAGAAATATTCACTGAACATTTAGTCCAAATTTCAGAGCAATTGTGTTTAATGGTTTTAGAAAAAATGTTCCTTCTACTTGCCAAAATTAATATGGAGGAGATGGATCGCTACGGCTCCCCTTAATTATAATAACTACTTGAAACTGAGTTAGCTAAAACAGCGTAGTAATTTTCCTTTATGTACCAATTGGGATCCTACAGGTGATGTTAAGTGGTAACAAAATGGGAAGGTGCATGTGTCAGAAATACTTATCATCCAAACAGAGAAGCACAAAAGAACCTCATACTGCGCCATGTCGCAATTTCAGCTCCGAAACTTAGCGGATCTAGAAACTGGGAACAAACTTTACCTGAAAAAGCAAGTGTCAGTTGATCTTTTCTTTCTGTCCTTGCAAAATAGGCACATAAAAAATATTCAGGTATGCAAGCAACTCTACATTGAATCTCCGCGAATATCTCAAGACTGAGTATTTATATTATGAAGAAGACTGCATGAAACAGGTGAGACATCTATCGATAGACTTGGGGGAGTCAGAAAATCAAACGAATATTTTAGCTGAAAAGCAGCTGTCAAGAAGTTTGTTGAACCTGGTCAGAGCTTGACTCATATCTCTGCCGTAGGAAAAACGTAACATGTCATTATCTTCCAAGTAAGTTAAGCACTACAGCTCTTTGGTTACAGTATCAATGATCTTGATGCAGGCCGTCACGAATTCCTCACAAGTGTCGGCCTCTTCGTTTCAGAGTAGCACTTGCTACCTACGTCTTCAGTTATTTTCCGAATGTATTACAATCTCTGCCTTCCTCTAAGTTCTCACCCTCTAGAACCACGGAAGTTATTCCCTGATTCTAATGACATGTCCAATAATCCAGGCCCTTCTTCTTATCTGTGTTTTCGATATATTCCTTTCCTCTCTGAGCCTGTGCAGAACCTCCTCATTCCTTCCTTACCGTATCATCCACCTTTTCACACTCGTCTGTAGTACCACATCTCAAATGTGTCTATTCTTTTCTGTTTCGGTTTTCCCACAGTCCGTGTTTCACTACCACACAATGCTGTGCTCCATACGTACCTTCTTGGAAATTTCTTCCACAAATGAAGGTCTATATTTGATACTAGTAGGCTTCTCCTGGTCAGAAACGCCCTTTATGACACTATTAATCTGCTTTTTATGTCCTCTTAGCTCTTCCGTCATGGGTTATTTTTCTGCCAAGGTAGCAGAATTCCTTAACTTTATCTGTTGCGCAACTTTCAATCCAGATGTTAAGTTTATCGCTGTTGTTGCTGCTGTTGGGGTCTTCAGTCCGAGGATGCACCTCTCCGTGCTACTCTATCCCGCGCGAGCCTCGTCATCACCAAAAAAGTACTGCAACCTACATACTTCTGAAACTGCTTACTGTATACATCTCTTGGTCTCCCTCTACGATTTTTACCGAACCCCCCACACCCAGTCCCACACTTCCCAACAGTTCTAAATTGGTGATCCCGTGATGTCTTAAAATGTGTCCTCTCAACCGATCCCCTCTTTTGGCCAAGGTGTGCCACAAATTTCTTGTCTCGCTATTTTGTTCAGTACCTCTTTATTAGTTACGTGATCTACCTATCTAATCTGCAACATCATTCTGTTGCACCACATTTAAAAAGCTTCTTTTCTCTTTTTGTCTGAACGGTTTATTGTTCATGTTTCACGTCCATACCCGGCTACACCTCACACAAATAACTTCAGAACAGACTTCCTAAGCCTTAAATCTATATTCGAAATTAAGAAATATCTCTCCTTCAGAAATTCTTTTCTTGCCATTGCCACTCTACGGTTTATATTCTCTTTACTTCTGGCATAATCTGTTATTTTTCTGCCCAAATATCAAAACTCATCTACTATAAGTGTTTCGTTTCCTAATCTAATTCCCCCCACCATCATCTGATTTAATTGTATTACATTCCATAACTCTTGTTTTTCTTTCGTTGATGTTCACCTTATATCTTCAAGACAATGTCCATTCCGTTCAACTGCTCTTCCAAGTCTTTGGTGTTACTAACAGAATTACAATGTCATCGGCAAACCTCAAAGTTTTTATTTTTTTCCCTGAACATTAATTCCTACTCCAAATTGCTTGTTCAGTGTATAAATTGAATAACATCGACGATAGGCTACAACCCTCTCTCGCTCCATTCTTAACGACTGCTTCCCTTTCATGACCCTCGACGCTTATAACTATAGTCTGGTTTCTGTACAAGTAGTAAATAGCCTTGCACTACTTGCATTTTACCCCTGGTGTCTTCAGAATTTCAAAGAGAGTATTTCTGTCAACATTGTCAAAGTCTTCTCTGAGTCTACAAATGCGAGAAACGTAGGTTTACCTTTCCTTGACCTATTTTCGAAGGTATTTCGTACGGTTCATATGGTCTCGCGAGATCCTGCATATCTCCAAAATCCAAACTGATCTTCACATAGGTCGGCTTCTACCAGTTTTTCCCCTCTTCTGTAAGGGATTTGCGTTAGTATTTTGCAACCATGACTTATTAAACTGATAGTTTTGTGATTTTTACACCTGCCATCAACTGTTTGGTTTGAACTTGGAATTATTACGTTCATCTTAGAGTATGACGGAATTTCACCTCTCTCCTATGTCTTACACAGCAGACGGAACAGTTTTGTCACGGCTGGCTCCACCACCGTTATCAGTAGTTCTGACGGAATATCGTCTACTCCCGGTATCTTGTTTCGACTTAAATCTTTCAGAGAAATTTGTGAAACGACGTGACTAGAAGAAGGGATCGGTAGATAGGAAATGTTCTGAGACTTCAATGAATCACAAGTTTAGCATTGGAGGGAAGTGTGTGGGATAAAAATTAAAGAGGGCGACCAAGAGATGAATACAGTAAGCAGATTCAGAAGCGTGTAGGTAGCATCGGTTATTCAGAGATGAAGAGACTTGCACAGGAGAGAGTAGCACGGACTAAATACCACAGAAACAACGGTCTCTTCCATCTGCATAATTTTTCTGTTTTTCTTATTGCTTTTCAAAAAGATTTCGAATGTTTGTAACTGTAATTATTTGCACTTTCGCCTACGCTTGTAAAATGTAAATTTTAAATGAGTTACCCACCCAGTTTCGACTATCTTTTCCCTCCTCCTCCCTCTACTATGTTACCGCAACCCTGCCTCCCACAATGACTGTGTAATAGCGGCGGGATATATTTAATTTCTATTTTTTTCCATATGACGACCTGTTATACTTTCTTTAAAACATTTAAGGTTACCTTTCTCATGTTCGAAGAACATAATTGTTTTTGGTATATATCAGTACGACGATTTGTAGTGAATTTTGCCACATCTGAAGACCGCAGCTGTTAGTTGACACTGATCGTGTGAAATATATATATATATACTGTAACTGACATAATACATTATTTTACAAACATTTCCTCAGGTCACATACTCCCAATTAACTATATTTCAATTTTCGAAAAAAAGCTAGTAATTTGTTATTTCTGCTTGAACAGGAAGCACTGTATTTGTTTGAGCATATTAGTCGTTCGTTACCTCATTGATATTTCCGATTGTCCGAGATGTCACCTGGCTGCATTCCCGTAAACTGTTTGCACTTCATACATCACTTTTTTAAGTTGAAGCATGTAGGAAAATATAAGAGTTTTGACTATACCTAATCTGTTAAGACTTAAGAATTGCAGTCGAGGATCGTTACCAAACGGTCCATAAATGTTCGTGAATGATATAAAAATAAGTTATTAAAATTTTGCAATTAAATGGTTTCGTTTTCATGATTATCGCCATTGTTTACTACTACAGCATTTTTTTATATGTGTAAGACCCAAATAGTCAAGGATACTCGCGATCCATTACAGTTTACTATAGATATTTTTGTCTTGAACACTATAGCGGTAGAAAGCGCTCAGGAAATGGAAGGTGCTGGGCTGAGATTAAATGATTCGTTTTGACAAAGATTTTAGCACTTTCACTTTCAAAGTGCAGTAAAGAAGTTATGAAAACTGATAAAATGAAAGCTTCAAACATTTGCATAATATGAGCAAAGACTCTGCTCAAAATCATTGCCCGGAATTTTCAAGCTATTTTCTTTACAATGTAACACGTTGTCGGATTATTCTGAAGTAAGGGCTTTTTTTTTTTTTTAAAGAAGAGAAAAAATATTTAACGTGGCCCACGGCAGAATGGAAGTTACGGCCTCAGCACGGAAAATTAATGAACCATCAAAACAACCTAAAATTCACCTGAGTCTTAAATACACTATGTCATCAAAAATATCCGGACGCCTGGCTGAAATTAACTTACAAGTTCGTGGTGCCCTCCATCGCTAATGCTGGGATTCAGTATGGTGTTGGCCCACCCTTAGCCCTGATGGCAGCTTCCACTCTCGCAGTCATACGTTCAGTCAGGTGCTGGAAGGTTTCTTGGGAAATGGCAGCCCATTCTTCAAGGAGTGCTGCACTGAGGAGAGGTATCGATGTCGGTCGACGAGGCTTGGCACGAAGTAGGCGTTCCAAAACATCCCAAAGGCCAGTTCATTGCAGGAATGTTATTGTCGTGTAACCACTCCGCCACGGGCCGTGCATTATGAACAGGTGCAAGATCGTGTTGAAAGATGCAATCGCCATCGCCGAATTGCTCTTCAACAGTGGGAAACAAGAAGGTGCTTAAAACATCAATGTAGGTCTGTGCTGCGATAGTGCGATAGTGCCACGCAAAACAACCAGAGGTGCAAGCCCCCCCCCCCCCCCCCTTCATGAAAAACACGACCACACCACAACACCACCGCTTCCGAATTTTACTGTTGGCACTACACACGCTGGCAGATGAAGTTCGTCATACCCACAAACTGCCACCGGATCGCCACATTGTGCACCGTGTTTCATCACTAAACACAACGTTTTTCCACTGTTCAATCGTCCAATGTTTACGCTCATTACACCAAGTGAGGCGTGTTGTGTGGCTTATGAGCAGCCTCTCGACCATGAAATCCAAGTTTTCTCACGTCCCGCCTAACTTTCGTAGTACATGCAGTGGATGCTGATGCAGTTTGGATTCCTGTGTGACGGTCTGGATAGATGTCTGCCTATTACACATTACGACCCTCTTAAACTGTCGGCAGTGTCTGTCAGTGAACAGACGCTTTTGTGCTGAACTAGTCCGTTTGCGTTTCCACACACTATCACATCGGAAACAGTGTGCCAAGGGGTGTTTAGGAGTGTGGAAATCTCGCGTACACCGTATGACACAAGTGACACCCAATCACCTGACCACGTTACAAGTCTGTGAGTTCCGCGGAGCTCCCCATTCTGTATCTCACGATGTCTAATGACTACTGATGTCGCTGATGTGGAGTACCTGACAGTAGGTGGCTGCACAACGCATCTAATACGAAAAACGTATGTTTTTGTGGGTGTCTGGATACTTTTAATAACATAGTGTATGTTCCTATAGAGCCAATTTTAGTTAACTGTAGTTGTGTAAAATTTCTGGATTTTGCAGTTATTTGGTAAAAGCCTGAACTAGTAATAATACACGGACGTGCTGTTCAACTGTACGAAATTTAAATTCCCACTTTTGGCTTAAGACTCAGTAAAGTATTCACAATAGAGTCTGCAACAAATGTCTGCTTCTAGAAGACTATTATTAATGATTATGAGTAATATAAAGACGCAAGTTTCCAGCGGACACAAAATAGTTAATGATCAGAATCACGTAATTACTGTAAAACTGAGGCATTTCGAAAGGGATTACATGAAGTTAACAACAAATTACTCAACGCATGCGGATTTTGCTGTATTCAGCCATTAATTATACGAGAGCTGCCCTCGTCAAAGTGGCCACCGCTGTGCGAGTCTGTCACTTTCTGCAGCTCTACCTAAATATGAAAAAATTTGAATAGAGTGAAACAGATATACAACAAATTTCCGTAACATTAAGCAACTACTACAAGTACCTCACAGTAAACGAAAACAAGCAAGGTGTATCACTAACAAGTTTCAAACGGGATCCTTAGTTTATGTATATGTGTATTCACAACAATAAGTTTGTAGAACAACAAATAACGTGACCGGCAGGCATCTCTCTGTAAGTTTAAGAACTACATAGAGGAGGAGGAGGAGGAGGAGGAGGAGAGGAGGAGAAGGAAATTAGTGTTTAACGTCTACATCTACATCTACATTTATACTCCGCAAGCCACCCAACGGTGTGTGGCGGAGGGCACTTTACGTGCCACTGTCATTACCTCCCTTTCCTGTTCCAGTCGCGAATGGTTCGCGGGAAGAACGACTGTCTGAAAGCCTCCGTGCGCGCTCTAATCTCTCTAATTTTACATTCGTGATCTCCTCGGGAGGTATAAGTAGGGGGAAGCAATATATTCGATACCTCATCCAGAAACGCACTCTCTCGAAACCTGGCGAGCAAGCTACACCGCGATGCAGAGCGCCTCTCTTACAGAGTCTGCCACTTGAGTTTGTTAAACATCTCCGTAACGCTTTCACGGTTACCAAATAACCCTGTGATGAAACGCGCCGCTCTTCTTTGGATCTTCTCTATCTCCTCCGTCAACCCGATCTGGTACGGATGCCACACTGATGCGCAATACTCAAGTATAGGTCGAACGAGTGTTTTGTAAGCCACCTCCTTTATTTATGGACTACATTTTCTAAGGACTCTCCCAATGAATCTCAACCTGGTACCCGCCTTACCAACAATTAATTTTATATGATCATTCCACTTCAAATCGTTCCGCACGCATACTCCCAGATATTTTACAGAAGTAACTGCTACCAGTGTTTGTTCTGCTATCATATAATCATACAATAAAGGATCCTTCTTTCTATGTATTCGCAATACATTACATTTGTCTATGTTAAGGGTCAGTTGCCACTCCCTGCACCAAGTGCCTATCCGCTGCAGGCTTCTCTGTATATTACAGCATCATCCGCGAAAAGCCGCATGGAACTTCCGACACTATCTACTAGGTCATTTATATGTATTGTGAAAAGCAATGGTCCCATAACACTCCCCTGTGGCACGCCAGAGGTTGCTTTAACGTCTGTAGACGTCTCTCCATTGATAACAACATGCTGTGTTCTGTTTGCTAAAAACTCTTCAATCCAGCCACACAGCTGGTCTGATATTCCGTAGGCTCTTACTTTGTTTATCAGACGACAGTGCGGAACTGTATCGAACGCCTTCCGGAAGGCAAGGAAAATAGCATCTACCTGGGAGCCTGTATCTAATATTTTCTGGGTCTCATGAACAAATAAAGCGAGTTGGGTCTCACACGATCGCTGTTTCCGGAATCCATGTTGATTCCTACATAGTAGATTCTGGGTTTCCAAAAACGACATGATACTCGAGCAAAAAACATGTTCTAAAATTCTACAACAGATCGACGTCAGAGATATAGGTCTATAGTTTTGCGCGTCTGCTCGACGACCCTTCTTGAAGACTGAGACTACCTGTGCTCTTTTCCAATCATTTGGAACCTTCCGTTCCTCTAGAGACTTGCGGTACACGGCTGTTAGAAGGGGGGCAAGTTCTTTCGCGTACTCTGTGTAGAATCGAATTGGTATCCCGTCAGGTCCAGTGGACTTTCCTCTGTTGAGTGATTCCAGTTGCCTTTCTATTCCTTGGACACTTATTTCGATGTCAGCCATTTTTTCGTTTGTGCGAGGATTTAGAGAAGGAACTGCAGTGCGGTCTTCCTCTGTGAAACAGCTTTGGAAAAAGGTGTTTAGTATTTCAGCTTTACGCGTGTCATCCTCTGTTTCAATGCCTTCATCATCCCGGAGTGTCTGGATATGCTGTTTCGATCCACTTACTGATTTAACGTAAGACCAGAACTTCCTAGGATTTTCTGTCAAGTCGGTACATAGAATTTTACTTTCGAATTCAGAGAACGCTTCACGCATAGCCCTCCTTACGTTAACTTTGACATCGTTTAGCTTCTGTTTGTCTGAGAGGTTTTGGCTGCGTTTAAACTTTGAGTGAAGCTCTCTTTGCTTTCGCAGTAGTTTCCTAACTTTGTTATTGTACCACGGTGGGTTTTTCCCGTCCCTCACAGTTTTACTCGGCACGTACCTGTCTAAAACGCATTTTACGATTGCCCTGAACTTTTTCCACAAACACTCAACATTGTCAGTGTCGGAACAGAAATTTTCGTTTTGATCTGTTAGGTAGTCTGAAATCTGCCTTCTATTACTCTTGTTAAACAGATAAACCTTCCTCCCTCTTTTTATATTCCTATTTACTTCCATATTCAGGGATGCTGCAACGGCCTTATGATCACTGATTCCCTGTTCTGCGCTTACAGAGTCGAAAAGTTCGGGTCTGTTTGTTATCAGTAGGTCCAAGATGTTATCTCCACGAGTCGGTTCTCTGTTTAATTGCTCGAGGTAATTTTCGGATAGTGCACTCAGTATAATGTCACTCGATGCTCTGTCCCTACCACCCGTCCTAAACATCTGAGTGTCCCAGTCTATATCTGCTAAATTGAAATCTCCACCTAAGAGTATAACATGCTGAGAAAATGTATGTGAAATGTATTCCAAATTTTGTCTCAGTTGTTCTGCCACTAATGCTACTGAGTCGGGAGGTCGGTAAAAGGAGCCAATTATTAACCTAGCTCGGTTGTTGAGTGTAACGTCTCGTCGAACTACTTAGAACACTGGACGTTACCCAAGTATTTAATGAACTTTTCTGAGGTTTCATATAACCAGGGTGATAAGAACCAGCATCTCATTATATAACGATTTCTCACCACTTTTAGGCGGATCCGAATGTTGCGAAACAAGTATTTGAATATTACAGTTTCCTCTGACTGTGACGTAAACAACATCATGGTGACTGAGTACCGAAGCCAGGAAGTATGCTCACGACTTCCTTGATTAGCTTGTCACAATGCTGAGAACGTTCCACGCTACTGGTGAGAATTCAGTACTGATGTGTATCACAAAACGATGGCTGACCGCATAAATGCACCTCACTGCGCTTACGGGGCACCACCAAGACACACCCACCACCCGCACGAGTGAAGACCGCCCTCGCTACCACAATAGCTTTTACCTACATGCGACGTCCTTTACTCGACACACACGTGGTGGGCCGATGTACCGGCACCTGCAGCAAACTTGAGACCGTAACCTCAGGAAACACGCCGTCGCGTCCCTGGTCACCTATCAACAATCCGGCTGATTTCCGTCGTCACCGCACACGTGCGTGAATGACGCACCTCTCTGGCGTCGTTCTACTAGGAGGAACAACTTAAGACCACAGTCGATCAAACCAAAGAGGCAGCAAGACGCGGCAGGGCCGACAAAGATGACTGGAGGCAAAGACTGCTGGTGCACGGCTCAATCACAATATACGAGGGTGACTCAAATCAAAACTTTAAATATTTTTTTAAATATTATTTATTGAGCAGGAGTGGTACAAAGCTGTATCACTTTTCAACATAATCTACCCCACGCTGAATGCAAGTCCTCCAGCGCGTACAAAGTGCATAAATTACTTTAGAAAAAAATTCTTTTGGTAGTCCGCGCAACCACTCATGCCCCGCGTGGCGTACCTCTTCATTAGAACGGAGCTTCTTTCCTCCCATTCCGTCTTTGAGTGGTCCAAACATATGGAAATCACTTGGGGCAGGGTCTGGTGAGTATGGTGGATGAGGAAGACACTCAAAATGCAGGTCTGCGATTGTTGCGACTATTTTATGGGCAGTGTGGGACCTTGCATTGTCATGTTGCAAAAGGACGCCTGCTGACAGCAATCCACATCGCTTTGATTTGATTGCAGGCCGTAGATGAGTTTTTAGGAGATCTGTGTATGATGCACTGGTGACAGTGGTCCCTCTAGGCATGTAATGCTCCAAAATGACGCCTTTTTCGTCCCAAGAGAGAGTCAGCATTACCTTCCCTGCTGATGGTTCTGTTCGAAACTTCTTTGGTTTTGGTGATCAGGAATGGCGCCATTCCTCGCTCTCTCTCTTCGTTTCCGGTTGGTGGAAGTGAACCCATGTTTCGTCCCCAGTAACGATTCTTGCAAGGAAGCCGTCACCTTCTCGTTCAAAGCGCCGAAGAAGTTCTTCACAAGCATCAACACGTCGTTCTCTCATTTCATGAGTCAGCTGCCGCGGTACCCATCTTGCAGACCCTTTGTGAAAATGGAGCACATCAGGCACAATGTGGTGTGCTGACCCATGAATAATCTGTAAACATGCTGCAATGTCATTCAGTGTCCCTCGACGGTTTTGCTTCACTATGGCTTCAACTGTTGCAATGTTCTGTGGAGTCACTACTCGTTGTGCATGACCTGGACGAGGAGCAGCATCTTCCACTGAAGTCACATCATTTGCGAACTTCCTACTCCATTCGTAGACTTGCTTCTGTGACAAACTTGCATCATCGTACTGAGCCTTTATTCGTCAATGAATTTCAACAGGTTTCACGCCAAGAGTCGTAGTTATTGTCGTCCGTAAGCAAAGTTCTGTAGAAGTAAATGTACTTACCTCGTAATAAACAAAGTGAATTGCTATGCGTATAGATATCGTAGTTGTTACGCTTATTGCCGTGATGAAGTAAGTGCTGTACTGTAACGTATTGTTTTGCTACTGAAAAAGCTGTCTCATTGTAGCTATACCACAAAAGTTACTACTAAAACATGTTTTCCTTTCCAGAAGAATTCAGAAAAACTGTGCAGATATAAAACAGATACACCGCAAAAGCAACAATGTAAATTGTGTCACACATTAGTACCGTCGTGATATAGTCGTGTAGCTGTCAAATAAACTAACCACTGTGTCATCTGGTATCTCTCAGAAAGCACTTTAAATCCGTAATGTATTTTCAAGTAAACCAAAATGTTGCAGTGAAATCTCATTAGCAGTACTGGTATATGTTCTAAGTATGTAAGCCTTATAGTTGTTAAGTAATTGTGCAACTAATAAGCGAGAATGTACACACACAATACCGAGCGAGGTGGCGCAGTGGTTAGCACACTGGACTCGCATTCGGGAGGACGACGGTTCAATCCCGTCTCCAGCCATCCTGATTTAGGTTTTCCGTGATTTCCCTAAATCGTTTCAGGCAAATGCCGGGATGGTTCCTTTGAAAGGGCACGGCCGATTTCCTTCCCAATCCTTCCCTAACCCGAGCTTGCGCTCCGTCTCTAATGACCTCGTTGTCGACGGGACGTTAAACACTAATCACGACCACGACACACACAATAACACTGTGTCATCTGTTCACTATAACAACGCATTCGTAATTACTGTCTAAATATGTCCCCTAGGTTCTAGATGGATAGTTAACTTCAAAACATTGTTGGATGTTAACAGTTTCTAAGTGTGACAAAGAGTACTAGTAATGTGAAATGAAAGATTTTATGGCAAAGACTAAGTAAAAAAGCAGATTATCTTTCAATAACCGGTTTTACATGTGAAATGTGGTACCATCTTTTACCATTTCAAGTGCGCAGAGTTTCAACTTCAAAGCAATTATCATGTTGTATACGTCGGTAAGGAATGCTAAAATTTTGCTCAAGGTTAACGTCTATGTTATTTTTCTCTGAGCCAACCGGCGCATGTGGCTGCCTGCGGTGCGAGTCAATGTCGGTCTCTTTGTTGGCACGCGTCGTTATTGCGATTAGGAGACCTAACTTCTACAAATTCACCTTTTCGGGAGGGCCCTGCCCTGTTTGAATCGCTCCAGTTCTGATGAAATTCAGGTCTGTCGTTACGATTATATCGTCTGTCGCCATGTCGATAGTCTCTGTAATTTTTTTCTTGTGGGTCATGTGGTTGAGAATTTCTCCATGAGTCGTAACTGTACACTGAACTGTTGCATCTGAAGTTATTCTGTCTCCCTTGATAAAAATTATTTTGGTTCCCATATAGTCTGTTTCTATGGTTATCTCTGTTATATTCATTACTACGGAAATGCGATCATTCTCTGTAACCATTATTCTGCCAACGGTTGTCATATGTGTGGTGTCTGTTTTGGTCACGATTTGCGTTCTAAGAATAGCTTTGTCGTGTCCTGTTATTATTTCTTTCATCGCAGAATTGTGACGGATGTGACCTGCAATTGTTGTGTTCATGTTTTCGCTTTCCTCAATTGTCAGTGTCAATTTCCAATTCTTGTAACAGTCCCTGAAAAGCTTCAATGTCGTCTTTGCAACGTCCTGCCAAAATCATATGTCGTAAATGTTCAGGCAATTTGATTTAAGCAAATGCGGATGAGTTCTGAGGGGCTGTATGGGTTTGAAAGATACTGATTCTTATATAACATGTCTTCGAAATATTTGACAAGACTGGAAAATTCAGACTGTTCGAAATGTTTCAACATTGTGATGCTATGTTTTACTCGGTTTTGAGTAGCTTGAGACCAATATGCTGAGAGGAAGGCATTATAAAATTCTCCTTCACTGTGACAATCGTGGATGACCGATCGTATTCTTACAGCTGGTTCATTCTCTAAGTAGCCACAGATAAATTCTAATCTGTGCTCTAATGACCAGTTGGGAGGAAAACAATGAGAGAATTGATGAAGCCATGCTTGTGGATAAATGTCGTTGCCAGAATTCTTAAATGTTAATATAGTATTGAACAGCTTATAGTCAAAATTATCATGTCGGCGAGTCGCATATCGGTCATTGTTACTTCTTTTCGGCGGTTCCATCTCAAAATTCTGTGTACTTTGCCAATTTCATTCATAGTTTCTTGAGTGCCTTGTGTTATTATTTTGTCGCTGTTCCGTATTTCTAAGTCCCTCTTCCCGTATTGGAGCACGAGTGTCCTCTGAAATATGTAATTCTTGTATTACCCGTGTCAACTGATCTTGTACTTCCCGGATTTCTCTTTTGTACTGTGTATTGATTTGATTTTGATTTTGTTTATGTTTCTAATTTGTTCATACTCTTCTGTGTCAGTGAAGGCTACGGGTCTTGTGTCATTCGGATCATCATCTACCTTTGTAGATAAGTTAGTGAACTGATCCGAAAGTTCGGCTACTTTCTCCGATAGTGAACTGATTTCCTCAGTGTGTTTTTCTGAACCAAGTTTCAGAGTGTCCATTTGTGTTGAAATCGTATCTACTGTGTCCTTTAAGTTTTCCTGAGTTTTTGCAAGTTGCGTAACCGAATCAGTAGATGGAACTGAGTCCATTTTAGCTTGCAAGGTGTCGTGATTTTCATGAACAATAGTTTGCAATTCTTTTATGGCTGCTTCGTGATTTTCATGAACGCGAAAAAATAGGTTGAAAATGCTCACAAATTTGTGTTTTTACGTCATTACAGACTTTTCGACATTTATATTCGATTTTAAGTAACTCTGGCGTTAAATCTTCACGTGTTTGTTCAAGCGTTTGTTCCATTGACTCTAACTTTTGAAGCTGTTGCTGTGTTTGTCTCTGATTTTGTTCCATTGTATCTAACTTTTGAAGATTTTGTTCCATTGTGTCTAACGTTTGCTGTGTTTGTCTCTGATTTTGTTTCATTTGCTGCATTAATTGCAATAATAATGTATTAGCGTCTGTAATCTGTTTCTCTATGCTTTTTAGCAGTACATTTTCACCGGCAACATTCACATTTTGACAAGCAGAAAATGTGTCTTGACTCGTTTGAGAAAACGGTGAGGACGCGAAACCTGAATCTACGGTATTTGCAAAATTGTGTCCTGTCATTTCGGATTCCTGAGGCGACCTGTTGCCGACCGATCGATCGATAATGCTTCCCTATTCACTAATTGTTTCACTGTCTACACCATTATTTGCCGCCCGCTCCATTTCCCTATGCAAAATTACCAAATTATTACTTTGAACATTAGTTAATTCATTATACGGTGGCGCTAACACACTGCTTTAGTCTTCACTTTCACTTGTCAGTTTACTTTGGAGCCTAGTATTACGTTTTTCACACGCCATTATTGTCACAATATTTCACACAATAACACAGAAAAGCACATTGAAGAGAAAAATGAGAAAACACATTAACATAGCATTGAAAATAATATCTAGTTAATCGCAAGCGCAGCTGCGAAATACTTGGTGCAAATCTACATGCATGCCACAACTGTGTTACTGTACAACAATGAAAGACTGCAACTACAAAGGAAATTCCCTCTACAACTACGCGCTAGCAATAAACAAAAGCTACACTAATTACACAAATTACAAGAAAATATCAGAAGATTCCAGTGAGGTATCCTTGGCTAGGGGTCGACATATGAAACGTCCCCTTAGAAAAATTTATGAATGACTGTGCTGATAAACCTCTTACATTATTTGCTTTTCAAACAGCCGAGCAAAACTGAACGTACTTAGACATTGCTCTCTTTACTTATTCTGATCACTAAACTGACACAAAGTATTTTTAGCTTAACGCAATCTATCTTTTAATAACCCCTACAAAAGAATGGCCCTGACTAACAATAACCTATACCTTTCATGAATCACTTACCTCACAAAAATCTTCGTTACTCAAACTACTGCAATACAGCGAGCGCCAATACTGCCAGCTAAATAAAAGATTCTAACTACTGAAGTCACAAACTACTGATAGGCATAGTTAGCAAATCAAAGATTTTGATAAAGAACAAACAATGTATTTACCTTAATAGTGTCCAAAAGTCATTATATATATATATATATATATATATATATATATATATATATATATATATCAGTTCATGACATCCAGTCTTACAAATTTACTATCTCTGATGGACACACGCCCAGATCATCCGCTCTAAAAACTCCGCCATCTCTCTCCCCACATCCACCACTGACCCAGCCGGGAATCGAACCCAGGCCCATAGGACGACAATCCGTCACCCTGACCACTCAACTATAGGGACGAATAGCTGTATCAATTGAAATTAGAGTGCAAAGACCAAAATATTCAGAAGTCCGAATCTCCAAGTGATTTAACTGTATAGCTGAGAATTCTATAAGGGTTGCGGTTTTGAAAGAACAACCTCACCATGGTGGGGTAATGGTACCAAAAAACGGATTTTAACCATAAGTATCTTACATCGGTAGTGCTCAGAACACCAACCAGCAATGGGCATAATCTTATATTGAGCAAATTCTGCCTCCTTCATCTGGCAGACAGGTGAACACTAAAAGTTGTTACTATCAAATAAAATTATCAAGACCGATTCCTCCCCGCTCGTTCAGTTTGCACGTGCCATTCGTTACATGGAAATACCCATCTGATCAGTTTCCAGGTCGTTCGTATAGCTTACAAAATATCTCACAGTAGCAACACCGTTAAGGTAGGCAATTTCTACATCTCTTATTCGTTCACAAACTACAATGAACAATACGCTCGTGAGCAATGTACACAATGACGACATCCAGTGAGACAGTGCACGGCGCCTTCTCTTTAGATCCAAGTAAACAAATTACTTGTAGAAGGATTTGACTGTCCTTGGAGAAAAGGGTATTTTTCACTGCCTCGAGCCTTCTTGTTCATGTCTTTGTTCTTTGAGAGACAGTGATAAAACTCGGCACAATCCATTTTGTAGTTGTACAGGATCTGCTGGATTGCTTCAAGAGAGCCCACCTCCATTCTGTTTCTTTCATCAGTCCAGTGGGTATTCATGAACGAAAATATTCTTTCCACATTGGCATTATGGGCTGGGATTGCAAATAAATACCTTGCAATTATTACCAACTCAGAGTAATGCTGAAGACAGTCACAGCTTTAAAAAAACTCACCCACTTCTCATGACATTCCAATGGGTTTTTTTTTTTCATCATTCCACATGTGAAGACTTTCTTCAACAAAATTTGTCAGTATGCCGAACTGATCAAAGAGAATGGAGTCATCGATTTCAATCTCTTTACTCTTCAAATAAGAAACTGTCTCTTCAACACTTTCCCATTTTGGCACTCTTCAGTAACATCCAATCAAACACCGGCGATGAGGGTAAATATGAGGCGCTCCACTTGCTGAGATATTCTACACAAGTGTCATAAAACTTGTTAACTTCTTCTCCAAAACTCATTTCCGCTGCTTCTGATACTTCTGTTCTTTTAAGGACAGATTTAACATTAAAAGAAATGAACAGCTGTTCTCTCCTCTTAGTAACAGTTTCCAGAGTATTTTTCAAAACATCGTTTACCTCTATCACACTTTTAGTGCTTCCCTCAATTTCCTTTATTCCATGCTGCAAAGTGCTAAGCTGACTGTGAATGAACCATAAGCAGGCTTCACTTAAAGGGTTACTGAAAAACTGAACCAATATTTTGGGGGCTTTGTCTGCATTTGGGAAAAAAATCTTTTAACGGTTCTAACAGGCGGATTACTCTTTCAATTGCTGGAAACAGTGATAACCAGCGAGTTTTCGAGTGACACATTACACTCATATATTCAGTTCCCACATAATTACAGAACTCCTTAAGCCTCTCTGTTGTAACAGTATATAGGTAAAAGTGTGAGTATACGTTCATGACGATAGTTTTCAACATCACAGCTTAAACCGTCAGCAGATGTCTGCACGCTATTGTATAAAACATGTGCAGGGCACACTATGCCTTCAATGTTTTCATGGAATGTTGCCTTTAATTTGGTAAATACGTTGCATTTGCCTTGTCTTTTTAAACCACCAAAGTTTGTGTTGGTGTTGTCTCCACAAAATGCCACACATTTATTTTTCTCAAGATCAAACATTTCGATAGTATTCATAGAAAATCTTGAAATTTCGTCACATGTTTCATTAGGTAGGGAACTCAACTTCAAAAGTTTGGTCTGAATTCCCTGATTTATTTCGAAAAACTCAACAACAAACGGAAATATTTTAGTGGCCTTATGATTGCTGGCATCAGTGGATATCCCATAGAAAGAAGACTTTTTGATGTACTCAAGGCTTTCCTTTACACTCTGGTGAGCAATAACTGTTTTGGTTGGCAGGAGAGCCAACACCATGTTACTAGAAGGAGGCCGAACGACACGCGTTTTAGCTCACGCAGGCTGGCGTGAGGTCTGGAACAGGACAAGGAAATGAGAATTTAGAAAAAAAGGACGTAGCTGGTGGAATACTTAACTTTAATCCATTAATGGTGAACGTCGGTCTGGACGGTACATGATTCACAATATCAATAGTAACTGATAATGGCGCATTGCTAGGTCGTGGCAAATGACGTAGCTGAAGGCTATGCTAAACTATCGTCTCGGCAAAAGAGAGGGTATTTTGTCAGTGAACCATCGCTAGTCGGTTGTACAACTGGGGCGAGTGCTAGGAAGTCTCTCTAGACCTGCCGTGTGGCGGCGGCGCTCGGTCTGCAATCACTAATAGTGGCGACACGCGGGCCTGACGTATACTAACGGACCGCGGCCGATTTAAAGGCTACCACCTAGCAAGTGTGGTGTCTGGTGGTGACACCACAATAACTCCTTTCACTAAGGCTGACACTTTAGTTCTTGCTGAACTAAACTTTTTTGCAATGGAAGAATCATCAAACATAATGCTGTTAAGCTTATTAGTACAATCACTAGATCTATAAGTTTGGTGTTGTTTTACCATGTGGTAGGCTAGTGTAAGCTCGGCTGCTCGAACAATCGTCTCTTCACTTGACTGATGTTTCACAAAATAATTTTGTAGAGTTTTACTGGAGCTCGGTGCACTGTATCTGTTAATGTGTTTCTTTGACCTGATGTGATCAACTATGTCGGAACGTCCACCATGACTTATACTAATAAAACAGTTAGATACGGGACACTCTGCTTCGTAATAAAAACGACCTTTCTTAATGAAATTCCATTCCTTGGAATAACAGTCACTGAACTTGCAGGCACGTTTCGGCATTGCGTTTCACAGTACTGCAGCAATAATACCACTAATATGAGAAAAAACTATTGCAGTTTGTCTGACAAAACATCAGCTACTACACTGTTCTGACAATGAGTGTGTGAGTAAGTGGCACGACAATCGTACGGTTTCATAGCTCTGTTACAACAATACAACTTACTACTTATTGGCCAAAGTACCGCTCAAAGTAAATTATTGTCTGAGTGTATCAATACTGATACTATGATTACTAGTATGGGACAATGGAGGTTTTAGACAAATAAGCTAAAATGTATTAATTTCCTGTGTTGTATTTCCTTTAATATAGCGAAATCCCAAAAATTTCAGAAAGTTTCACGAAATGTATTTAAAAACTGAATTTCGGGACTTTTGAGAGTCCCGAAACAAGTTTTCGGGACACCGGAACACAGGGATGAAAACCGGGACAATCCCGGTTTTCCGGGACGTTTGGTCACCCTACTTTACGGGGGCTGTCAGGTGGAAAAAGTTTCTTAAAGGTTTCGAATTATGTGTAAAGTTAGTAACAAGTCATTGAGTGCTCTCATTCTCAAATACTGGGTGAATAAAGTCTGCGGATGCGCGCGCCATGAGCTGCACTTCTTCTTCGCCCCCATCCCCGCCCCTTTTATAAGAATGTGGTTCTTACCCAGTCTGCGATTGTCTCCAGACGATAAGTCATATGTGTATCAAGTTTGGTTTAAATCAATCCAGTTCTTTAGAGGGAAATGTGGAACGTACATACATACATGCATACATACATGCATAAACAGAGTGATTGGATTTCCTGTTACGCACTACTAGGGCTTATATAAGGGACTGTGTGGACAGTACATTGAACTGGAGCTCAGGTCTAGAAACATGCCATTTCTGTACTACGGCCGTCTGAAAACACGTTTACTAGATAGATATCCATCAGGGTAGTCGTGGTGAGGGGTGCTTACGTGGGATTTGCTGATATAATTTGGCGTCTATCGTATTTCTCTGACCTAGTTCGACCTTGATTCACGTGTCTGTGAGAGTTGAGTACCATGGATAAGTAGATACTTATAGAATACTCCCAAATGATCTTTCCCTATGGTGAAGCCCACGGTAATAGAAGAACTGTTCGTCGTCTTCATCAAGATCGTTATCCACGTCGCAACGTATGACTCCATCGTTTACCCTGTTCACCACAATTACGTAACAACATCGAGAAAGGGGCACCTCTACCGTCTGCAGGCGTGACTGTCGTGCTCGAAGGAGACGCTGCACATCCGAATTGGAAGAGGCTGTAATGCATCACTTCGAAGAGTACTCGTCTACGAGTACACGAACAATTTCTTTGATTATTAATGACTGGAATTGTAAAATAACGTACTGGATCACGCCCAATAAATTACTTGTAAAAGCAGTCGCGTTACTAAGTTGTTATGAAATGGTTGTAGCATGGAAACGGTGTTTCCTGACATAGATTTTTATTCAACATACTACGTATTCACATACTGACTTAAGTTTTAAATGTCATTTACGAAATTGATGTTACGTGTTGAGTTTTGTCAGTGTGATTTCCCTTGATGATAATCGTTTCCCATAACTTCTTGTACATCTTGGCGTAGTCTTTCTACAAGTGTCTTTTTCTTTATATTACGATCAAGACCGATAAATTTGTAATGTACTGTCACGGATCACGGTTCTCCTTAACTATCTCAGGTCTTACATGTACAAAAATGTCTCTGCTGTCGTAACAAACCATGGCAACAATCGTGAAACTGAAACCACTGAAAAGGTATAAAAGTGAGATCGGTGTCATAAAACTTGGTGCTTTTCTAAACATTTATAGTTGTGTCACAACGACTCTTTGGTATTAGATATGTAGGCCATTTCATCCAAGTGTTTGCTGAGATTCAACTTTATGGCTGTGAGGATGAAGCACAAGTGTACCATCAATATTGCGGGATGATTCATTTACACACTAAATACTTAACGACGAGGTAACTCAAGAATATTACCGCTTTCTCCGTGGCTTCGAGGGAAGTAAAAGTTCTCTCACATGTGCGCTGAAGCAAATTTTGGACTGGACTGTATCTCCAAACAGTAAACAGGCCACATTTCGTGAACGGCACCGGAGCGGAAACCTGGAATCGCGAAAACGTGGTACTTGCGCCTAATTATAGCGCAGAAAGCCAGATATACTTGTGCGCGCTTATAAATACCTCGGCAAAGTCATCAGGGTGGCGGCGTGTGTATACAGGCCGGTGGGGCGGTCCCGGACTTCCTGCGCTCTCACGCCGTCTCACGGCTGGACGCACCCGCTCTCCACAGCACCACACAAAGGTGTCGCAAACTGTAATCTTACAGTTACACCTGCTAGTAGATGAAATGCCGTTAGAGGTAATTTATCTGGCCGAGACCTTCGATTTCTGCAAAACCTATATCTTAACGTGTTATCATAACTGAGAATCGAATCCTCAATACTGACAAGCAGTAGGCAGCACAGATCTAGATACTGGAAGCTGCCATCCACAATATGGCTCCTATGACATTACTTATGTTATTACGTAAGTCTTGATGCTTTCGTGGCCGTTGTCACTAAAGTTAAAATCTTCTGAATTGATAGGCCACTTCGTAGTTCTTCTGAACGATATACATTTTTTCTTAAGGCTCTTGTGGTGTACAGTGGGCACCAAAATTTCCTGAAGAAGGTCCCTGAAGAGGGGCCGAAACGTCAATGGTTTACAGGAACTATGACGCCGCCTAACAATCAAGAAGATTTCAATTCCATTACTAATGTTACTTGATGTGTATCTTGCAGATAAGTATAAGGATTGCTCTTTTTATTTTGTTTCTTAGCGGACATGTTTCACCAATTGTCTTAACCATCCCCAGTGTTCTTTGACATAAATGTTTTAATTATTGCCTTACCTCTAATATAGTGCTGAAATCAGTTTAGTTTCGATAGTTAGTGCTGCAAGTTATTTCGTTATTTACGTTAGTAAACTATATGAATTGACCACGTTTATTTCTGCTATCCCTATCATGGTATCGTTATCTGTTCTGTTTGCCTTACTGGATTTCAAACTGTGAAATTTATATTGTAAGTTTGTTTGTATAGTCTCTTATACTCTCTCTCTCTCTCTCTCTCTCTCTCTCTCTCTCTCTCTCTCTCTGTCTCTCCTCTTTCCTAGAGTTTATACGATCGTCTGGAATTCTTTGTTTTCATGTTTAGGCAAACTTATTTTATTTTCTCTTCATGGTTTAAATGCTCTTCCTCTCATCACTGTAATTACGTTTACACTGCTCGGAACTGAATCTTGCTTCAGGACTCATTGAGAGATCAAGGAAAGCAACGGCCATCTCTCGCAGCAAGACAGAACCCGGTTCCACCAGAAAACACACAATCCTTCACCATACCCTCCAATGACTTCTCGCTTGACACCATCGCCGCAAAGGCATTCTTGACTAACATCAGCTCAACACGTCCAATCTCAAAGGTAACTAACGCGAAGGGCGTATATTTAAAGTAAACCTGATTGCATCCTCATACTGGCGCTAGTAGCGCCCTTCTTATGCGATTGGTGCGAAGTCTGAATAGATATCCTCCTTTAGATGTTGAAACACGCCTACGAACTTTTGTTTATATCACACAATTCATTCGTAGTGTTGAGAATTTTTCCTTTAGTGTTGTTGTTGTTGTTGTTGTTGTTGTCCAGAGACTGGTTTCAGGCAGCTCTCCATTCTACTCTATACTGTGCAAGCTCCATCATGTCCCAGTACCTACTGCAACCTACATCCTTCTGAATCTGCTTAGTGTATTCATCTCTTGGTCTCCCTCTACGAGTTTTACCCTCCAAGCTGCCCTCCAGTACTAAGTTGGTGATCCCTTGATAGCTCAGAACATGTCTTATCAACTGATACCTTCTTCTATTCAAGGTGTGCCAGAAATTTCACTTCTCCATAATTCTATTCAATACTTCGTCATTAGTTCTGTGATCTACCCATCTAATCATCAGCATTCTTCTGTAGCACCATATTTCGAAAGCTTCTATTCTCTTCTTGTCCAAACTTCTTGTCCTAGCTTCGGTGTATGTTAAGTAAAATGGATGCTGTGAGTGAACCTGTATTTGTACTGCTGTCGAAACTTCCCTGTCAGCCACAGTAATTTGGGTAGGGTGCTTCGATTAAGTACGGGACACAGAAAGTAACGACGATGTGGTTTTTGAGGTGGAGTGTTTCCCACACAAGCAGGTCCAGACTTCTACAACAGAAGTCTCTGTCAAGTCGTTTATGGTTTAAAAAAGTGTGTCGCATTAAAGGGTGGTTATGCGGAGAAGGGCTTATAACACTTCCGTCCGCCACTGCTATACTATAACCTCAAAGCAGGACGCAGTTTGTATAGTGAAATTATTTTTATTCCATCAATTATAGTATAAAGAAGCAGAGCAGTGCTACCCTCTGAGAGGAGTTTTGTTATGTTGACCGTGTTGTACCTAACGGAGGTGGCTTATCGGAAGTGAAAGTCAGAATTACGTAAATATTTAAAAAGTAACAAATAATATTTTACCTATCTACACTGTTGAAAGAATAAAGAAAACTGCCGCCAGCCTAATTAGGCAAGAGAATGATTGACATTCTTGCTGAAGAAAACGGGTATGAGTAACTTTAACGGACAAACACAACCTATACTTTGCCATACGCGAGTGCAATGAACTCTGGCACCTGCGTACAGTATGTTCACGTTAAGGTTGGAGCTACCAGATCAGAACAAACTATTTGCATAAATATAACAGATAACAAAACACACTCTTACCTTGAGGACTTAGTCAAACTGAATGATCTCAATAACGTTACTCTTAATATACACTGTAGAATCGTAAATTGGACATAGGTTTAGTTAAAAAACGGTTCAAATGGCTCTGAGCACCATGCGACTTAACTTCTGAGGTCATCAGTCGCCTAGAACTTAGAACTAATTAATCCTAACTAACCTAAGGACATCACACACATCCATGCCCGAGGCAGGATTCGAACCTGCGACCGGAGCGGTCGCTCGGCTCCAGACTGTAGCGCCTAGAACCGCACGGCCACTCCGGCCGGCGACATAGGTTTAGTATTAGTTTTCAAACAAATTACTATCTGACATGAAATTTGAATATGGTTCACAGCAAATTTAGTTACTGTGCATAGATTAAGTCTCTCACTACTAAACGCCTTTCTACACAGAATGAAAATTAATTGAAGTTCACTAACAAATTACTTCTCACTGTCATTTGAATAAAGAAGTTGCTATTTTCATAGATAATGGTCTTTCTGTTAATTGTTATTTATAAAGGATAAACTGTGGATCCTATTACACTATTAATATGCACTTTCAATACACAAGAGGACCCCAGTATTGTACAGAATTTGACTTCAGTAGCAAGAGTAATTAAAACTTTCTATAATTAAGTAACTTTGTGCATTTGAACTACTTTCAATGGAAGGGGGGCCCCTTAATTATGACCACTGTAGCAGAGCAAACTAAACAGACTTTCAATACACTAGAGAAACAAGTACTTAGCAAGCATGAACATATAACTCTCAACAGTTGCAGTTCTGAACTTTTACTGCAGTGGAACACAAATTTGAGATAATTGTAATATTCTTTCAACAAACAATATTAAATTTAGCATACTCTAATGCCTTATTAATTTTAATGTTCCTTCAATAAAGGACACTATGTAAACACTTTAGCGTGGGAGGGACCCTAAGTGGATATCTGACTGAGGATAAATCACGGTGGGTACAAGAATTCAGTCAAATTTTACCTTATATTTGGATACACTATAACATCCTATGAGCTGATCCTTCAGTGTACATTACTACAGCGTTCCACTACAGTGATTGCTCAATGTGGCGGCGATTGCATGTTGGTAGGTGGATTTGCAAGTAAAATTGCTGGACTCTGTCATTTCTTGGTGGCGATGATAGATACCAATTTCAGAATAGTTCCAGCTCTTTATCCATCCATCCGAGGCACTGGAAAGCGTTAGGAAAAGCCTCTCTCGGAACCAGCACAATATACAAGTTTTACATAGGCAGTTGACTGTTTGGTAGCTCGTCCCCGACTGACTCTCGGTTCCACCTTTTCTACCTAGCCCAACCTCAATTTGCGAGCGCTACACAGTTCCGTTCCCGAGGGGAACCACTACACCTTTTACATACAAAAAACTAAGAACCCTAAGTGAGGATCAGCAATTACATAACAACAACCAAACACATTAAATTAAGCAGAACTTTTGCACATATTGGTAGTTCTACAGAAAATTATTTAAATAAAATTATTTAATTTTGAAGATATCCAAAGAGATTGTATGAGGAAGACAAAAGATCATTTGCTCATATTGTGCATATTACAGAGATTAAACTTCATTACAGTATCGAATTAATCGAACACTAATTACAGAAGTTCAATGATGGGATGTTGAACAAAACAGAAACCTAAATGAATGGACAACAGGTATGTAGTGTCTAAGCTATGGTGTTACAGGCTAACGGCCGGTTTCGAGCCCACAGCTTGAAGTTTATTTACAGATGATAATAGAAGCTTTATGACTACCCCTGGAGGTGGCTAAGCCTGAGTCAGCCTGGACACGCCTGCCTTGTGCGAGCCGCAGCCGGCCACCGGCAGTGGAGCCGCCCCCGGCGGGCCATTGGATGCTGCGGCGCCGCCCACGGTGGGCCACGTAACGCCGCCCAGCAGCGCGGCGCCCCCGGTGCAGTGGGCGCCGCCGCCGCCGCGGCGCGTCACCGGCTGACATTTGTGGCCGCCGCTGCGAGCCAACAGGCGTTCCGATGTGGGTCACCACTGCAGCTGCCGTCGGCCGCCGCCGTGCGAAAGCTGTCTGCAGGCTGAAGAAATAAATTGCCGTGAGCTACTACAGCGCACGCGACCCAAAATTTAACATACTTCGCACTTGTACTACACGTCGTCGACATCCCACCGATATACGATTACGGAGAGCATCTCAGTGCATATATGTGATCAGCTCGAGGAACACCACACAAATAGAGCCGTCTCCTTTTTAACACAACTGCGACGTAAAGTCGCGCTGGAGATCGTCGACCACGTTGAAAATGAACAACAGCACTGTAAAAAGGCTGGATTAGTTGCTAAACGAAAAAGTTCAGCTTCAAAAATTCACTGTCTATCTTGACGAGGTACAACGCCACATTTGCTGTTACTTCGCCTCCTGATAGTAGACATGAGGCTTTGTTATTTGGTGTTCTTCTTTTGAACTAAAAAAATTTGAATATTTCTTCCTCTTATAATTTTATCATGTAGGTCTATATTTGGCTATTGTATTTTTATGACTTAATTTTTACAACTGTATTGACAATTACGGCGAAGTATTGAGCCGCCATCATTACTAATGCTGCTGTCTGCCATGAACGTTCATGTGTATGTTTCATGTTAACATTCTTTCGCTAGTCTGCTTATTATCGTCACCTATATATTTTGTAACCTTTGTATCTACGTGTGACATGTTGCTCCCAGGTGTGATTTGCATGAAGTACCTAGTGTGTACCACTGAGGGTTTCTCTTGCACTTCATTATTCTGAGTCTGTTTCATAAGTTCCATGTAATGTAACCTCCCCACAAAAATGTAAGAGAAAAAAGACAATAGTTTAACCTCCCAGAGAAATTTTCTTAAGACAATTATTTAAATGTTAACGAGAATAGAACCTAGTGTAGCCTACCAGCAAAAAATGTAAAGTCAATTCAATGAAAAAAAAGGAAATCTCAGTGACAATGAAAACGCAAATAGACCGAAATGTCGATCTTTAGGCCCTGATTAATCTCAAATTCTTACCTCACTATCACTGGATCTGCTCTTATTTTTCGCCATAGCTTGGAGGAAATGCATCGCAAATATATTTTTTTTTTATTTTGAATTTAAGGGAAACTTTTCTTTAAGGAAATGCAAGAGAATTATTATTTCAAAAAGGATTCTTTGTTAAAAATGGTTGGTTTAAAAACAAAATTATTATTGGGGCGATTCTTGAACCAATTAGTTACAGTTGAATTACATTACATTATCAGATGTGAGCAAAGCTGCTTCATTACCTTATTTAAAAAATATACCTCGTCCTGAATCTTGACCAGAATGCCATGTCGACGCCCGCCGACTCCTCACACAACACCTAACTCGCAACTGTACTACATGCTCTCGCGACTCGCTACGTACCACTACTGCCTCGCAACAGAACTGACTACATGCTCTCTGGTCAGAGATTCTGCGGCTCGCCATCGCTGCCTATGAAACGTACGCGTTTCATAACCCTCCACTGGGGGGGCAAAAATTTGGCAGCGATGGTGAGTCATTTCGACTTGCCAAGCGCGGCAAAATTTTTTCTTAACTAATTAACTTTACAATTACAAAGAATATACAGATATAAAACATGAGATAAATATGGTGCACATGCACCGAGTACCAAATATTTCAGACAAAGACAAAAATATATACAATGAGTACAGAGCAAATCACAAAAAAGGTATATACAAATCGTATCGATGAATGACAAAAGTGTACATTCACTGAGGTAGTGAACTGATCAGGAAATCACAAAATGTATACAGAATGAGTACAAGTCATACTAACAAATAGCGAAAGTGCACACGCACTGTAATGCAGAACACATCAGCGAATCAAAAAAGTATGGACAATGGATACAAATCATATTGAAAAATGAGAAAAGTGCACAGGCACTGAAGTTCAGTAGAAAACATGTTAACACATGACAAGTGCATACTCACTGAAGTATTGAACATATCACGAAATCACAGAATGAGTACAAATCATAAAAATGAGAAAAGTTCACAAGCACTGAAGTAGTGAACACATCAGGAAATCACAAAGAAAATGTATATACAATAAGTACAAATCATGTTTACAAATGACAAGAGTGCAGATGCACTGAAAAATTCTTCAAAGTTTTCACAACAAATCTCATTGACAAATAACATAGGTGCACATGTATTGTAGTTTAGAACATATTAGCTAATGAGGAAATGTCCTAATGAGTATAAATCATATTGACAAATGACAAAAACGCACACGCACTGTAGTACTCTCTAGTATTTTTCTACCACAAACAAACAAATCAAGGAGTGTAATAAAGTGCACATACACTATAGAAGTCTTTAGTAATTTCAGGATAACTGATCTCATTAACAAAAGAAAAGAAGTGCTCACGCACTATATATGACTTTTTCATTTTACAATAATTAGGGAAGGAATAGGAAGGATTGCGTCATGGTTGTAGCACGTAGGTTGCACGCAGCTGCACTGAAAGTCCATATCTTTCCACAGAAATACAACACCAAGTGAGACAATTTGCACTTCTTTTCCCAGAAGTATTTATCAGCGTATCAAAGACGCTGAAATGTCGTAGTAATATTCCCTGTCATCATTTTAGCAGTACATCAGGTACACCAAACAGTGGGACCATAATAACGTCTCCATCGCTCACGGTGGTGGACAGCATGTCGTGTCAACACCACGCTCTTACAAGGCACACCAACGTAGAATTAGTGCAAAAACCAAATAAAGTGCTCCATGATCATGAGGATGGACAGGACAAATGGATATTACAGTAATTCAGGGTAGTTAGCTCAGAAGGTGAAGGACATTAAGTCACATACAAGTCGTCATTAGTAATTAAATTAGTAGTTTGCGGCATTCATAGCCCAATTATTGAACATTTCTGTACTATGAATGTAGTATTACAGAAAAATGTTCATAAAATTAAATTATTGGCATCATGGGTAACCGTATTACAATAAACAGTGGCAGTCCTTGGCCAGTTACAAAGCATATTTAGTATGACAGAATAATGTTCATCAGAAGTCATCATTGAAAAGGAGAATCAATTATTGGCATAGCATTAACATAATTCATTGAGTTATACTAATTATTGGCACTCAGTGGCTAGCAAGTATTGAATAGTACAAAACATTACACTAATTATTGGCACTCAGTGGCCAGCAAGTATTGAATAGTAAAAAACATTGTTCATCATTCAGTATTATTCAGAACTCTCTTAAATGAGTAGCATTATTTGAAACTGGTGATATACACCTCCTTTTTTGCGTCATTAAGAAGTCATTATTAAAAATCAGTTAATTACAGTCATAGCATTAATAATCATGTGCATTATAAGTAGTCTCATCACAATAAACAGTGCAGTTATTAGCCAGTTACAAAGCATTATTTTATATATATATATATATATATATATTTTTTTTGTATCATTAAGAAGTCAATACTGAAGTAACATACTATTCAGAGCTAATCAGTATCATTCAGAATTCTCTTAAACTAGTAGCATTATTCGGGACTGGTAATACATTTTATTTTGTGCTAGCAGTGCATTGCGTTGGGATCGATAATTAATTGCTGAGGCATAACAATATTTGCTTTTGACCTATTGCTGCAAATGAGGATAGGTAACGTCATTCGTCATGAGTCAGCTGTAGCAAGGTTATGAAACAAGGCAGTATATGTGATCACATTTATAAATGATAGACACAAATGGGTAAAAAATAAAAATGTAAGTACTAAAACGGTATAATAAGTAACAGGTTAATATGATGAAAAACTTCTGCTGGAAAAAATACAAAATGGATTATTGAGCTGAAAGAAGAAACGTATACTATGCTGAAAAGTAGTGAACTTCGAATTAACAGGTAGTGAAATGTGTATAAAAAAATGTTCCATAGCTGTCCTTTCCAAAACCTTCCGTCATCCTACTGTGCAATATAACACCTGCTGTCAAAGCAAACTGCAACAAATACTTAAATAACTACATAGCATAAAACATAAACTTCAACATCATCCTCATCTGTAAAGAAAAAACTTCATTATCTATCACTTCATTATCCATAACTCCATCATTATCATCACCTGTAAAGAAATACTTCATTATTCATAGTAGCATATTCTTCATCATTATTCATCATCACTCATTATCATCTGCAAAAAATATCACTTCATAATTCATTATACAATTATTCCTTATCTCTATCATATTTTATCACTAAAACTAAGATGTGTAGTTCTGTCTGACAGCCTGCATCAATCGCCTCGTATTCTGAAAGAAAAAATTAGTTAAGACTGCTATTCTTCGATGTGTATTGTACATTCTTGTTAATGCTTGTTAACTCTAATCCATTTACTCTTCTTCATAAGGTTTTTGTATCCTCTTTCGTCTATTCCGTAGTTGAAATTCCCATTTCCATTTAATTTATTTCATTTACGCATCATTTCTTTCTGAAATTGATGAACAAAGATTAATGCCTTGCATTTACATCATATACCCACTAAATAATGACTGATTTATAGTAACATAATTAAGCATACAGCATAACATGACAGAAAACGTAATATGTCAAAAGCATAGACAGTGTTCAAAGGCAAAAATGTACAGAGAATATCACAATGCAGCAGCAAAAAAAAAGAAAAATGTAAAATAGTCACGATGTTGAGATATCATAGGGCAAAAAAATGTCAAAGTCAACTGGTGTGTTATACCTTAACTATTTCACAGTGCATACAAACAAAACAGGAAAATAATCATACATACAAAAAAATGGAAAATGTGCACGGTCTGATGTGTAACGACAAGAAAAGCGACCTGCTAACCTTACCTTGCCGGGCACTTGCCAAGAAAAATACGACAGTCATCAGTAGGTAATCACATAAATATAATTGCATAAGTGGTCATAAAATGTGTAAGTTCGTCTGGAAAAATATGGACGGTCTGATGTGTAACGACAAGAAGAGCGACCTGCTAACCTTGCCTTGCCGGGCACTTGCCAAGAAAAATACGACAGTCATCAGTAGGTAATCACATAAATATAATTGCATAAGTGATCATAAAATGTGTAAGTTCGTCTGGAAAAATATGCACGGTCTGATGTGTAACGACAAGAAAAGCAACCTGCTAACCTTACCTTGCCGGGCACTTGCCAAGAAAAAAAATACGACAGTCATCAGTAAGTGTTCATGTGAGTATAGTTGCATACGTGATCATAAAAATTAGCAAATGGCATTACAGCATGTCAAATCATAAAGCGTCTTCATTCAATAAAAGGTTTGATGTTTGACCAATGGTGGTTGCCTTTCGACTTTCTGGTTCTCAAAGTTTCGACGTGTACAACATTAGGGTGAGGAATGCTGCGAATCCGATACGGACCTGCGTATAGAAGTTCAGATTTACTGCACTAACCTTTTATTTTGTTGGATAAATAGTGTGTACGTACTGATATCTTCTGCCCCACGTGAAAGTCTCGGCGTGTACAAACCTGTTTTTGCTGTTTTCTCCGGCGCTCTGCGGCACGTTTGATGTTGTTCAGTGCAATGTCAATTATTTCACGGTGTCGTAGTCGACGAGATGTAGGAAATGTTACTAATTCTTTAATTTTGTTTAGTGGTTCAACGTTTTTCAGTATAACAGACGGAGATAGCATAGTGGATTCATTTGGAATGGAATTAATTACATCTTGGAATGAGAATATGTGTGTGTCCCAATCAATATGTCTTTTGTGGCAGTATATTCTACACAGTTTACCAATTTCTTTCATTAATCGTTCACAAGGGTTCGAAGAAGCGTGGTACTTGGATATATAGATCGGAGAAATGTTTCTAGCTCGTAACATACGTGTCCATATAGCAGAACGAAATTGTGATCCATTGTCAGAAATTACTTTCATCACATGCCCTACATGAAATAGAAAATGTTTTACAAATGCTGTCGAAACAGTTTTGGCAGTAGCTTTACGTAACGGAGTGAAAGTAACAAATTTTGAAGTGAGTTCAACAGCGACAAAGATGTAGCAAAAACCTCTGTTAGGTCTTGGAATTGGACCAAAAATGTCAACAGCGGTCATATGTCTTAATTTAATAGGTATAATGGGATATAACGGAGGAATGTGTGAACTGGTGTCTGACTTAGCTTTCTGGCAAATTTTGCATGACGCTAAAACTCGTCGTATACGTTTCTCCATATTGGCAAAATAACAGTTCTGTCTCAGTATAAGAAAACATTTTCTTGCTCCGTAATGTGCGTAACTTAAATGAGTGTACCAGATTAATTTGTTAACCAGTTCGTCAGGAATGCATAATAACCAATTGTTGCCGTCTGGATGAGAGCGGCGAAACAGAATGTCATTGCGTACAGTGTAATGGTGTCTAATCGTAACATTATTCTTATCTTGCCAAAGGTGTTTAATTTCTTTCCGCACATTGTCTTTACTTTGCTCTTGTGCTACGTCCTGTAATGACGATGAAATAAAATTTTCAAATGCAACTTGCTGAATGTATATGACGCTGAAATTTGCTTTGCAGAAGTTGGTTGCGATGTCTTGCTGATTGTTGCTGAGAGAACGAGATAGTGCATCTGCTACAACATTTTGTGTGCCGGGAATGTGAACTATTGTAAAATTAAATTCTTGCAAATAAAGTTTCCACCTGCTTAACCTGTCGTAAGTAAATTTAGCCGAGAGTAAAAATTGTATCGCTCTGTGATCTGTGTAAACGGTGGTATGTCTTCCATAAAGAAAGTGCCGAAATCTCGTGAAAGCCCAAACAACACATAATGTTTCAAGTTCAGTGACGGAATAATTACGTTCAGCAGGTGACAAAATGCGGCTTGCAAATGCGATGTTTTTGATTACTGTATAGCCATCTTCTTCAATTTCCTGAAAAATATGTACGCCTAAAGCTGTGTTGGAACTATCGGTGGCAATGGAAAAATTTCTGGTAAGATCTGGGTGCGATAAAAGTGGAGCATTCAACAAAGCATGTTTCAAATAACATTTTCGTGAACAAGATTCTGCGTGTCAAAGGTACTGCTTGCGTTACTGGAATATGCAACCTGTACTGTATTTAATCAAATTCTATCTGGCGTGTTATTATTTTCGGAAGGATGCTGTGGCATTTCTACTATTTGTACTCTTCTGTTAGTTCTTCCTGACGTATTACGCTATAGATGACACCTATTGTCTGGTTCATTCATGATAATATGTTGTTGCTAATGTTCTTGCTGCTGAAAAGATCGACTGTTATTAAATGTACGCTGAAAATTGTGCTCATTAATTTTACGTCTGTCGTGATAGTCATTTCTATACGGCGCATTGCGATACGGATTGAAATATTGTGTTTTCTGTACGTAGTTATTTCCTCGTGGCTGTGCGTTAATATTTGTTGGAGCTGGGACTATACGAGCACGCGGCGAAACATTAAAGCTTGGTTGACCTTGTAGACTGCATTGTTGGTTACGTATGCTAAGCGGTTGACTTTCATGCTGTTGCGGTGAAAAATGTCTATTGTTACCAAAATGCGTTTACTGTTACTGATAATTTTACACATACTGATGATTAAAATTTTTCCTGTTATTAAAGTTCTCGTAGTTGTCATTTCTGGAGCGTCTAAAGAAAAATCGTCACTTTCTGTAAAAATTTGTCTTATCGGGTTTTCATTATTCATTCTTAATTCTAGATAGAGCAATAGTTAAAGAGCTGTTTTGATAGATATAAAGGATAGTAGAAGAGAAGGCAGCAGTGCAGAAAACTAAAGATGAAACAGCACTACTACAGCTCGGGGCCCTATGCACGCTACGGCACATGTTCATTAAAGCGTAATGAATCCCCTGAGGTCTATTACGCGCTGCAAATAAATTTTAGCTTTTGCATTACAGGCAATGGCAGTAAAAATACACAAACAAATTGCTGTATCCATACTAATGCCAGTTTCTACATTATAGGCAATGCTATTGAAAATACAAAAACAAATTGTCGTATCCAGTTCGAAGCTAGTTTCTGCATTACAGGTAATAGCGGTGAAAGTACAAAAATAAATTTTCTTATACAGTGCAAAACGTGTATCTGTGCTCTGTCATTATTAAATTCCTTAGATTTTTTTACAAATGCAAATTGCTTATAATCAACGTTCTCGTCACTGAATTTGAGAACACGTTCTGGTTTGTGTGAGAATCTATTTGTCTGTGTCTGTTCTGAATCTAAATTTCGTACTCTCGGTAGATTACGCAAATTATACGCGCTGCGTGAGTCTGACAAATGTTCACAAAGTGGCGTCTGCTGTGATGTGTTAAACGCTGTAACATTTTTCAACTCTGTTACTTCTTGCTGTAAACTTGACAATTTTCTACGTAATGTATTATTAGATGAATCGATCTCATTAACTGTCTGCTGTAAATTTTGAAATTCAGGTGTTTGATTAAATGAAATCGGTGCAGTGTCGTCTGATTTGTTGTCATTATTACTTTCAATAACGTCAATACGACTGGCCAATTCGTCACATTTTTCAGTCAGTATTTTTACCTGATCGTCTGTTTTAGTGTCAGAGGCATTAATCTGTTTTTGCAATTTACGTGTAGTTTCGTTCAGTTTTTTAACGTCAGCTTTGGCGACATCGGAATCCTGTGTTATCTCTAATTGTTCAAATCTATCTGTCACTGTCTGAATATCTGTTGTGTATGTATCTGTTTTTGATTTAAGATCAGAAATTTCATCACGTAATTCCGCGTTCAACTGTTCGATGGCATTAATTTTGTCGGACACTGTAGCAATATTGTTGTCTACGTATGTTTTTGCTTTCGCAAACATTTTACGTTTGTCTTCTTGTCTCTGTGCTGTGATTGTTTCCATTACTTGTCGTTTTACTTTATTCTGATCCTGCATAAATTTACGGAAAGGTGATGATTAAAGCGCTCGTCAATTTGAGTGTTCTGTTGCAGCTGTTTGCATTTCCATTAATTCCTGAGCAACAGACCTAATTTCTTCGCTACTTTTTCTTGAACAAGCCTCAATTTCCTCGCGCAACTGTTCCTTAGTATCATGACATTGCGCAGCAACGTCTCTAATTTGTTCACTAAGCTGTCTGGAATTGTTGTCTAATTTTTCATTTAACTGTCTGGAATTGTTGTCTAATTTTTCATTAAAGTGTTGTTTTGAGTTTTTCGTTATCTTTCTTGACCTGTTCACTAAGTTTGTCTTGTTTTTCATTATTATTGTCTAAACTGCTTAGTCATTTGTAGCAACAATGCCATAATTGGATTCGACCCAAAGTCAGCATTTCTGTTCTCTGCACTGTTTAGTGATGTACCTGCAATTGTCGCGCTTTATGTGACAATTTGGTCATTCTGTAATTTACAAAAAGGATTATCAGTCGGATGTACACTGTCAGACACTATTTCGGAATTAAATAAATCCGTCGTACTTTGAGTATCCTGTTCATTTTCATTAGAAAAATTTGTCTGTGCGTTACTTGAATTTTCTAAACCGGGTGTGTTAAGCTGGGCAGCGCTCATTACAATAGAGCGCCCCGCGTCATCAATTGTCGTCAGATTAACAGAGGACACAATTGAATTCGTCTGTTCATCATTAAGATCAAAATCATTATTAGTGGACGGTACGTGCTGATTGTCACTAAATGGAGGATTGTCATCATTACATTGCGTGTCGCAAGTACTATCGGTGAAGTTATTTAAATCGGTTATTTCACTCATTATACCTCGCGATGCACTATTAATAGTCTTTCGCGGCATTTTTACAATAGCCACAATTATTCACAAATGAAATAAGCACAACGCAAAAAGCAACAAACACAAATACAACAGAGCAAAGAATTGCCGATGATCTGAGGAAAGAAATTCACAAAATTAGTAAAAGCGTTGCGCCAAATGCTAATTATATTAAGTAAATAAGAGCAAATATCAGAAGATTCTCAACGAAATACGTTCCTGGTCCGGATGTCGCCAAGTGTAACCTCCCCACAAAAATGTAAGAGAAAAAAGACAATAGTTTAACCTCCCAGAGAAATTTTCTTAAGACAATTATTTAAATGTTAACGAGAATGGAACCTAGTGTAGCCTACCAGCAAAAAATGTAAAGTCAATTCAATGAAAAAAAAAGGAAATCTCAGTGACAATGAAAACGCAAATAGACCGAAATGTCGATCTTTAGGCCCTGATTAAACTCAAATTCTTACCTCACTATCACTGGATCTGCTCTTATTTTTCGCCATAGCTTGGAGGAAATACATCGCAAATATATTTTTTTTATTTTGAATTTAAGGGAAACTTTTCTTTAAGGAAATGCAAGAGAATTATTATTTCAAAAAGGATTCTTTGTTAAAAATGGTTGGTTTAAAAACAAAATTATTATTGGGGCGATTCTTGAACCAATTAGTTACAGTTGAATTACATTACATTATCAGATGTGCGCAAAGCTGCTTCATTACCTTATTTAAAAAATATACCTCGTCCTGAATCTTGACCAGAATGCCATGTCGACGCCCGCCGACTCCTCACACAACACCTAACTCGCAACTGTACTACATGCTCTCGCGACTCGCTACGTACCACTACTGCCTCGCAACAGAACTGACTACATGCTCTCTGGTCAGAGATTCTGCGGCTTGCCATCGCTGCCTATGAAACGTACGCGTTTCAGTAACATTGCTATTTTCCAACAGATGTTTCAAGTTATTTAAGTAAGAAACGTATTAAATTACAAGCAATAAAGATATTCTATTTTTTTAAGCATGATCTTCTGATCAGCGCCTTATCCAGAGTTTATACAGTACTATTGTTCTTCCTCTTCATAGCTTCCCCCTAGCAGTTAGCTGTTTCCGGCATGCACGGCTATTTCGTTTCAGTCATCCTGTCGTCATTTTCTGTCTTCTGTTACTTCCTATAGGTATGTTTTTCCAATTTTAGCGCTGGCCTTTCTCTGCTTATTCTGTCAGTCAGCCGGATGGCGCAGCTGCATGCTAACGCACCCTCTTACTAACTTTCCAGCGGGCTGGTTGCCTCTGCCGAACAAGTACTCCTGTGGCCGTCATGTGTTGAATGTTTGTGTACGCCAGCCTCGACTTTTTAATCTCGGTGCGCACTTCCAATTTATTTATTAGATTTGCATATCGATTGAATGGAAATATGTAAAATTGACTCTACCCTATCGAGTTTGGGCTCGAATTAAATGTCTTGAAACGCAGAAGACGATGGTGAGGTCGGAATATGTAAGAAATGAAGGTCAAGAGACCACGCCACCTTACAAAATTTATATTCAGTGACAACAAATTTCTGTTTTTCGAAATGACTTTCTTGCTATTAACTATCTCCGTTTAATACTCTCTCTGCTTCGGCAATAGTCACTTATTTTGCTGCTCGAATATCAAAAGTCATCTGGTACGTTAAGTGTCTCATTCTCGAATCTGTTTCCCTGTTTTGACAGATTTAGTTCTACAACGTTTAATTCAGCCATATAAATTCAGTGGTTTCCGAGGCCAGAGATAGTCTGTTGTGTAGACACAGAAGAAGGCCACTGTAACAGTGACCAAGAGGATGGATTCTCCACTATAGCCTTTTTTTTATATTTTGACATGGTATGATCCTCAGAGTACATTACCCTGGTCTTACTTTTGTTGATATTCATCTTGCATATATACATTATCACTTCTATTAACTCGCCAGCCATTCTGTTTTACTGCTCTTCCATTTGCTGACTGTTGAAGAATTACATTTATTGGCAAACCTCAACGTTTCGCATCCTTCTCCTTGAACTTTAATTCCCTTTTCCAACAGATCCTAGGTTTCCTTCACATCCTGCCCAAAAGTACAGACTAAATAACATTTGTGATAGGCTACAACTCGTCCAGCTCCCTTCTCAACTGCTGAATCCCTTTCACGTCCTTCAACTCTTATAATACTAACCATTCTTTCAGATATATTTGTTGACTTAAAAATCTTATATCAAATCGACCTTGAAGCTATATATTCATCTAAAAAAGCTACATATTCATCTACAACTTAGATTCGGCAAAATATGGTCAATGTGGCGACAGCTCCACCAATTAGCACTTCGCAACATAACCTTCCCATTACCGACTGTTTTTTGTAGGAATGAGGATATCCCTGGTCAAATATAATCGTTTCTCATCCCGTATATTTTTTTGCCTGGTTAACCTGTAACACTTAAGGTATTCCGCAAGTTTTTGTTTCAGCTTTCATAAGATAATTAGTAAGAATATTTTCTTCTCCACTGTACCAGATAACACATCCGTAAAGAAGTTGCTATTTAGCACTTACGCACAGAATTTGTCTGATTCACAATGTGTGTATTATTTCTTATGAAGCATTTCGACTGTACCCATCATCGCATAGAAATAAAGCCTGAAGCACGATACACAACTTTCTATAACTGATGTAACACATTGTAAATATGTTCCCTGTAGAATTTAAAAAATACTGGAATATTTATTTTCTCATTTGGCTATGGACAAATTTTCCCTCTCTCCTGCTATGTCCTCCACGTTAATCATTTTATACACCTCCAATTGCCCATCACTTTCATGTACTTCTCCCACGTCTTTATTTATTATCACTTATTACCTATTTAACCAGTTGCTCATCTCTTATGACAACTTTAAGTTTTCATTACAAAAAACTTTCATCATATTTGATGAATATCTATCTCATGCAAAACAGCAAAGCCGTGTTTGAAATTTGTTGCGAATTAATTTCAATTTGTTTGTTATCAAACAACTTTGTTATCAATACGAAAGTGGCAGACAGTCACAAGTTCCACATTTCGTACAGCATTGCTGGCTCTATCTGCCTGACACTGACCAGTGAGTGGGCTATTCTCGTCTATTCGGTAACAACTGCCTGGCGATCAATATGAACCTCAGGGTCATGTTCCTTAAACTGAAACGTTGTATCCGTGGGACCTCAACACTTATTTAAAGAGAACCAGGTCCTGTGTCCCGACACGTTACTAACCGAAGTGATTCGATGTAAATTGCTAGGGAAAAACAAATATCCATCCTATAAACGCATGAAAACCTTTATTTACCGATAAGTGTTACACATATTTTTGAAGCAACTTATGACGAATAAATTATACTTCATGAGGAGATCCTATTGAAGGAAAATATTCTGTCACATATGACAATTTATAACAGTTGAGTAAAGTAATGGAATGTCATGGAAACAAGAAGGAGGGAGAGCAAGGAAATACTCTAATTACAAATTTATTGTCAAGTTCAAAAATTATATGAAATATAGTCATTGAAAGGAAAAAGACTCCAGCTGTGACACGCAAAGGCCCGGTACTTATTATGGCAAGTTGAAAAAGGGAGAGTTAGAGAAAGAGTGGCAGGGGAGATATAAGTGCGTACAATAAACCCCTTTCCTCGAAAATTTCTCTCCCTCTGTGCCACCTAAGATAACATGTCACTGATCTTATTTGTACTAAGACTGCAGTACATGAAAGGTGCCTATTTGCTTCCATGGCCCTGAGTGGAACGGATAAGTTGTAATTAATGTTCGCCAACCTGCAGTGTTCTATTGTTTCCCCTGCGCAGAAAACAGCATGTCGGTCGTGAATCCGTTATCTTGAGGCTGTAATAAACTCTTAGTGAGAGACTGATATTTTGTAAATGATTAAATTTCCAGTGAGGTTGTTTATACGGGATATCACTCGCTTTTTATACGAGAAGCTACACAATCACATTCCACTTTATGAGTTACAAATAATCTCCAATCTTCACACATCCATAAAAACAAAACAATGAACTGCGTACTTGCGTAATTACTGTCAACATGCTCTCAGTTACATGTCCACATAACCAGAAATTGCTAATAAAGTCTTAACTGCCACCGACTGCGGCAGAGAAAATGTCTCTCCTCCAACACTGCCGAACAATCTCTGATCTTACAGCCGAACCACTTCGCCCGCCATCCCTGTTAGGTGCGATCCAAAGATCACATAAGTGCTTCGTCTACCTTTTCGTTTAGCAGTTCTTTATTATTCTGCTGGTTATTGGAACTTGTGAAATAATGGAATGATAGCACGCTACTGAGAGATGCTTTTACATCAAATGCAAGAGAATACACTGTTTAGTTTTTCTGAGATTATCATTTTGGATCCCCTACTTCCGAACGCAGCAGCCAATCGCGTAGGAGGACCACAATTTAGGCGGTCTTTCTCACGACACCCGTATCGAGCGAACCATCTGTCAATGGTACGTCACACCACATTACGTCATCTGGCCACTGTCGCCTTCTCAACTGCTCTAAGAAGAGCTTCTTGTTCCTGAATATGATGGCTGCAAAGCTAGAAATATTACAGTAACTCTTTTATTCAGGGTGTGTAATCTACTTCATGGTCGAAAACTTTCACACTTCGCTATGTCAAACCGACGTACACATTGTGTTCGTACGTATTTTGCAATGTAATTAGTAACCACAGGTGAAAATGCACCATATATTTGCCTCCAACCTACACAACACATGAAAATAATACTTATGTTCTATGGTATTTCTTCGATGGGACTTGGAAAAAGTTTCCGGGGATTTTCTTGTTGCTTTTACGACTTTTTTTAATTGTCAAATGGACTGTGCAAGAAGCAAACTCTTGAGGTTCGAGTACAAATTCTCGGCTATTTCTTTTATTTTGTTCTTCCTTTGCCATTAGCTAAGGTGTACGCTTATTAGATGGAATTACTATTTCAAGATAAATGAGATAAAAAAAAGAAGCAGTAAAAAAAAGCAGTAAAAAAAAGAAGCAGTTATTAAAATAAATTTTGATAACATTTTGGTAAAGTACACTTGTAGCAAGTATAGTCAAAGTACTAGGAGCAACACACATATTGTTACAGGACGATATTGGATTTCCACCTTATGACCAGCATAAATTTCCTTACTCTTCTAACGCTCTAAACTCAGTTTCAATGGGCTACCGTTGAGATAGATGAAATCAAGTGTTTATCTCTCTTATGGAATTCTGACACTGTACCAGCATACGACATATTAAAATAGGTTAGTCGCTTGTATCGCGTTCTTCATTTGCTGCATATTTTAAAAATTTTCTGTTTTGTCAGTTAACTTCATCTCCCATATCTACCCATTCGTCATGTGCTACGTTTCTTTCCTTTGTCTCAGTCAGTCGTTACCTAATGCATTCCTTGAAGCTCTCAACAATCACTGATGCATAAGACATCACAAATTCGCTACCACTCTGTAATTTTTTCTGTTTTCGTTTCACCGTCTATAAAATTTTATTTTTCTCTCAGGTCGTGAGTCTCCGCCACAGCCCACTCGTCACCCTGAGAGTGTTGTCGGCTACAAGTGGACTCGACTCGCTCAGAAAGGAGAGCTAGTACACGAATTCACAAGTATAACCGCGGAGTCGGGGTATTTCCGCTGCAGATGAAATCGTTCTGAAAGAACTTTCCACCATTAAACTGTAAATCACTGTTCATTTATTTCCCACAGTCATTACTTCGGCTTTGTAGTCATTCCAAAAGCAAGCTGAAATGTCACAGTATGTCCGACATGCCTAAATTGCACAAGCAAGTTATGTACCAATATCCCAACTGATCGGCTATCAGGTATCATTGTTCGTTTAATACATACAATTATAGAGATAAAACTCTTTTGGAGACTGCTGTAAATTTATTTTATTATATAATATCCATTCAGAGAATGTATATCAATTACTGTGACGTATAGGCACATTCGAGGCGTTACCGGATCTGTAACGACAGTGAGACGTGCTACTTCGGTAAAGACAGGATTCGGTGTGGACGGGGCCGTAATCAGTTGCCTTTGGTTGCTCAGTTTTTTTTTTTAATCACGTACACTTTATTTGGAAGCAATTTCAAATAAAGAGGACAGTAAGGAACAATTATCAAATTTGACTGTTAAGACACAATAGCTAATATAAAAAATTCTTAATCAAGTTGCACTCATGGTTGACGACCTTATTGACCAGAAATTCAAATTATTTATCGGCTGAAGGCCCCAATAGTAATAACTGAAAAAACAATTTGACGGCTGAAGGCCTGAATAGCAAATTCTTAAGAATACTTAAGAATTCCAAGAGATACTAAGATGTTTAAAAAGTCATCAAACTTTTACTATTAAGAGACAATATCTAATTAAATATTCTTATACCAAGTTCGTTCACTACTGAAGGCCTTATTGACAAGAAATTCAAATTATTTGTCGGGCTTAAGGACCCAATAGTAATGACTCAAAAAACAGTTGGATGGCTGAAGGCCTTGATAGTAAATTTTTGAGAAGCAATTAAACTTCTCCGAGAGATATTTAAAGAACACTCATCAACATTTCAGTGTTAAGATATTTTCTCTAATTAAAATTTCTTAATACAAGTTAGACTCACGGCTGAAGGCCTTATTAACAAGAAATTCAAACTTTTTGTCAGCTGAAGGCCCAAACAGTAATAATTCAAAATTAAAATATTTTTAGAAAAATCATCACAAGCTGACCAAACCAAGAGAGAAGTGGGCCTCACACAGTGCTAAAGGATCGACCTGGGAAAGTCGCTCAACTTTGTAAACGATGAGACAGGCAGCCAAGAATTGTTTTCACTTAACCGGATGGCAACTCAAACTAGTGACAGCTTAAACGCAGACCAACACTGTGCAAAATCAACCTGAAGTCTGATAACCAATACAGTGATGGAATAACTCAGGCAAGGCGGAACCGGTGGACAGCAGTGTGTCTTCAGAATGCGGTGTTTAGAACATCCAGAAGCAGAAGGAACCACTGCGACGAAAGTAGTCCAAAAGAAACAAATATCCAAACCACAGTCAAGGAGGCTGTCGAACTGCACACCTTTCCCGGACAGCAGCGGCAAGGCGAGGAAAGGTACACTGCCACGAAAATACGCTAACCTCCAGGGCAGGTAGCTCTGTAGATGAAATGCAATCTGTTTAAATGGTTCAAATGGCTCTGAGCACTATGGGACTTAACATCTGTGGTCATCAGTCCCCTAGGACTTAGAACTACTTAAACCTAACTAACCTAAGGACATCACACACATCCATGCCCGAGGCAGGATTCGAACCTGAGACCGTAGCGGCCACGCGCTTCCAGACTGAAGCGCCTAGAACAGCACGGTTACACCGGCCGGCCGAAATGCAATCTGTAAGTGGTGTTTAATTATTAAAATAAATTGCAGAAATGAGTAATAAGCTACGCAACTCGCTGTTAGCCTATAAACGCAATTTGCCACTCCTAAATGAACGTAGAAGTAGCTCGCTTTTTGGTCGCCAGGATGTTACAGTAACTTTGCTCTTTATCCACTTTTGTTTAACTCAGTACATTTATTTTCTCATGGTGGAGGTGTTATAAACAAAAATATAAATTTTTTTTCGCGTTGGTGGAAAGTTGTATATTTTTCTTCTGAAGCAGCGGTTTAGTGTGAAACGTTTTCTAGATACCAACGCTGCTCTTGTGGAGCACATCTGCAATTACAACCGGCCACTAGGCAGAAAAATACCACTGGTTGAACTTCACCAATAATAACACAAGGAATTCAATGATTAATAATAAGAAGCTGAGATTGGATAATTAATTTCGCCAACTTCAAACACTCCACTCGCTCTTCGGCTCAGTGACCCTGTGAGCAGCTATGTGCGAACAAAAGGGGTGATCTCAAAATAGTGGAGGTTTCTCTACTGTTTTAATGTTCACTCAACTCAAACGTCCTGGGTCCGGTGGACAACGCGGTTGTGGCCCTCGCAACTAGAGTCCCTCAATCCGGCAATGCCTGCGTGCCGCCAGTGGTCCCGGCATGTCTTTGCGCTGCCGGACCTCACTGCTGCTCCATCCCAACCGAACTCCCCAATACACCCACCCGAAAACACTTGACGTCCGTCGAAAGATAGTACCACCGTACTACATATCGATAACCGCTGCTGCTGCCACTCGCGAACAGACAATGCTAGCAAATGTAGTGGCGCTGGTAAACACAAGAAGAAAACGAAACGCCACTACCCGATGCCAACCTACCAACAGCACCAACGCAAGCTGCAACACGGCACAAATAGTACAAGAAAGGTGAAATGTAGATGAAATGCAATCTGTTTAAATGGTTCAAATGGCTCTGAGCACTATGGGACTTAACATCTGTGGTCATCAGTCCCCTAGGACTTAGAACTACTTAAACCTAACTAACCTAAGAACATCACACACATCCATGCCCGAGGCAGGATTCGAACCTGAGACCGTAGCGGCCACGCGCTTCCAGACTGAAGCGCCTAGAACAGCACGGCCACACCGGCCGGCTGAAATGCAATGTGTAAGTGGTGTTTAATTATTAAAATAAATTGCAGAAAAGAGTAATAAGCTACGCAACTCGCTGTTAGCCTATAAACGCAATTTGCCACTCCTAAATGAACGTAGAAGTAGCTCGCTTTTTGGTCGCCAGGATGTTACAGTAACTTTGCTCTTTATCCACTTTTGTTTGACTCAGTACATTTATTTTCTCATGGTGGAGGTGTTATAGACAAAAGTATAAATTTTTTTCGCCTTGGTGGAAAGTTGTATATTTTTCTTCTGAAGCAGCGGTTTAGTGTGAAACGTTTTCTAGATACCAACGCTGCTCTTGTGGAGCACATCTGCAATTGCAAGCGTTGCATCAAGTAATTTTCACGCTCCACAGTCTCACAAAACGCAGCTTCGATCATGGCCGCCTGATCTCAACAGTCGGTCATTTACCCTTGTCAGTGTTACTTTACAGCAGCAACATCGTGTACTCCTCCTCCGTGCTAACAATAAGTGAGTCACGTCTAGCCTTGCACTCCTGCATACTTCAGTCAGAGAGAATGACGAGACGCGTATGAAGTGACCGCAGAGCCACAGTTCTCACACTCCTCATACGCGCGGAAGTACAGCTGCAACGAAGGAAGCCCGTTACATCTGACGTAAGAGCGGCGCCTTGATCTGGGAAGTATGCAGCCCGAACATTTAGCTTTATTATCGCTCCTTTTCTGATCTCTGCTGTGCTCACTGCGCGCCACTTGGTGTGCGGGAAGCCTAGTGTCAGGGGCAACACAACACGCCAGCCGAGCAGAATTCGCGTCCTCTTTAGGAACTGGCCTGTGGGCTGCGGGCTGCGGCCGATGGCGCCTGTGGGGAAGTCTGCGCGCTATTTCGGTTGGACGCCGGCGCAGGCGGTCGCCGACCTCCTGGTGTTCGCAGAGCGCGTCGTCGCCCTTCGCTGTATAAATATCTCCATAGGGCGGGCTGGCCGCTTAATTACTGATCCTCTTATTCCACCTGTCAATACTCTGCTCCAGTAACGCGCGCAAGTATCTCTCACCAGAATGTACTACCTAATATGGGTATCAGTTGACAACGGGTTAACTACTTTACAACCGAAAAATCCGTGAGCCCAAACTCTACTATATTACATGGATTGGACAAAACATCTGTTTATGGCTAATCTATTGATCAACAATTGACTGTAAACAGGCTTTATCAGCCAGGGGATTCCAGTATTCTCTGAATAGTGTTCAGTGGGGCCTTGTTACATCTGCACTAAATAAACTGCTAAAATTCCATTAGATGGAGAAAGGCAGTCTTCTTCTTTGTACTGGCCTTATCCCGTATTATCACGGGGTCGGTATGTTAATATTGTAACCTCCCAACAGATAAAATAATTATGTATAGCATTCACATTCAGTGTAACCTCGCAACAGATAAATTCGGTAACCTACCAATAATACAGTGTGACTAATCTCTCAAGAAAATTGTGGCTTACTTATAACCTTTCAATAATTAACTGACTGTGAATCTAAACTGGTAAATTTGGATGTCAGCAGTGCTGCGTCATGGCCCTGATAAATCATACTGAATAAATTAAACATTCTTACCTCAATAAGGTCGCCGGATAACGCTATAAGAAATTTTTCTGCCACAGCTCAGTGCAATGCTGGCCGAAAGATTTGTCATATATAAAAGAAAACAACTGATTTTACTTCACAATAATCGTGATGACCATGGATTGGAGAAATTAATAAAATCTTTAAATTGAGATGAATGATTGTCAAAATTTAATTTTTTTATAAGAAAGATTATTATTAAGATATTTTTAAAAACATTTACATGTGACTTGATATAACAATTGTACATATGTGCGACGCTGCTTTTACCTTATACTACATCGCTCAGGCACCGCCATCGCTCCACACGACCGCCCCAGCCAACTTCATACACACGACTCCTCGCTACTACTTATTCCTACTGCCACTGCTCTTACTGCATACAACACTGCTCTCTGGTCTGAGATTCTCTTATATCTTATATATCGCAGGCAGCACGTGAGCAATCCAAGGAAGTTACATCTGCTCCATTGTGCTAGCCACAAATTCCTTAATCATGGACCTGTTACAATATACGTTTAACAGCGTTAGTAGCAGAGGCCAGTTAGATGCTTTTCCTGTCGCCACGTCCTCCCCCCGGGACAGAAAATGCGTAACTTATCTGTCAGGGTTTGATGTTCTACAAAACAAAAACGTAAGAATATTCACGAAACGTTTTCAAATCGTGGAAATGGGCGCGGAGTTGGTAGCAGCCCAGTATTCTCCTAGTTGAAAGTGGAAAACCGCCCAAAAACCACATGCAGGCTGGCTGGAACACTGGGCCCCGTTGTTAATCAACCGGGCCGATTCCATCTGAGAGACGGCATGGCTCCTTGAATTCTGGAAACGGAGTGCTTACGCTTGTGGCTATCTAGGCGAATCGTCGTTGAATGGTGATACATCTTTAGATATTATAATAATAATATGGATAACAGAGCCATGACAAAAAATCTAGCGTAATTGCGCTGTTTCGTTCGTATGCTCATATACTGGAGATTGAAACTCTGGAACCGTGGAAGCACAACTCCGCTGTCTTGACAAAACAGCCCCCTAGTCGCACAATGAAGCAACAGTGCACACCGTAGAACCCCACTGGAACTCATGAGAGGGATTATCTCATATACTACCCTAAAATGTTTGCTTTAGCAGAGCATCCTGTGCAAACAGGTGGCATGATTGAATTTTATGACACCTCCGCGTGGATGGTACTAACGGCTTTTGGGACAATGTAATTAGAGAAGGCACTGGAACGAAAATCACCGACAACGCCCTTAATAGAGACCCCACCCTCCAACTCAGCAAAGCGTGAAATCCAGGCTTCTAGTTACTTACCAGCATTTGTCATCTTTGCTCATCAAGTAATAATGCTGTAGTATATAGTTCCGTTATCGCATATAGGTAGCCATAAATAACAACAACATTAACATGTATCTCGTTCCGTATTTCAATTTCTCATTACATCATCGATTCCTGAGAAACATTGTTTAGTGGAGTACAGCACAGGTGTAAATTTTGTACTGACATCTGCAGTTGGCTAAAGCGGAACCAAAAACGGTGTAGTGAAGCAACACAATGAAAAGACAAAGAGTGATGTACGTATACAAATAACGTAATATATGAAATAACTATAATAAGAAGATGTATATATGAGAAAAGCTGCAAGCTTTAGAAAAGATTGATACGAAATAGCGTGGTGAGAAAATGTAAGACACCTGATAAAGTATTAAATAAAGAGGAATTAGAATGAATAGGGGGTTGACGCAATAGTATGAAAAAATCCCTACTAGAAGAAGACAACGGATTAGTGAGTCATGTGTTAAGATATCCCGAAAAAATTATGTGAGCACATGTGACAGGCTCGTATTTTGTTCCGTAAATCCATAGTTCAGAGTCAGCTAACCTTAAAGATGAAGAACAAGGTATAAAACAGAAATACATAATAGATATTTCCAAACCAAGGCTATATGTGTTCTAGCGTAACCACAAGCGGCGCAACGAAGAAGAAGAATGCAAGACCAGACAAGGAGGTGAAACGACGTCGGCCAATAGCGCGCTGAACAAAACGTCACCTTGATAGGAGTTGAAGTGAATATAATCCTCGGGCGGAGATTAGTAGACAGTATTCACCGAGTATTAGCACGGCCTGGCAGAGAGTGCTACGAAAACAGTTATTAGTGATCCTTCTTCATTGCTTGTTTGGACACTGTCTATAGTGAAGACATTATTGTTTGCAGGTCGCCCATCGCTTGCGACCACTTGTTGTCAATAGAAGTTAAGTATTACTTTTACTAACAGTTTTTACATGTGTATGTAAGATGTTTCTTGCAAGTGAATTTTTTACACTCAACACATTTCACTGAATTCAGTTTTTCCACATAAATGACATTTACCTCACTTCTTACTCCTAGGATCATTTCCCTCCAATGTGGAAGGTGAAGATTCAAATGATGTTCTTCTCTCTACAGCTTCTCTTGAAGCATTTACTCTTGGAAAATGACCTCATCTCTTTATATCCCATCAATACGCTGTCCGCCAAGAGTTTCTAGGGTTCGTCTTCTTCGCTGTAGGGTGTTTGCTTTCCATCGGGTGTAAGTTGCCATGGTTAGCACATAACAGTTATATGCAGATATGTCGATGATATCTGAGAACACAACAATAGACCATGTGTCTGTCTTCCTCTTTTCTGTATAATCCACCACCATCTTGCCTACCGTGTGCACAGCTCCATTCACAGCGTTTAGTGTAAAATATTCTGAAATTTCCTCATGGTGCCATTACTGATTTTTGCCTCGTGGCTTCGCACAGTAACACAATTGGTTCTCTTTAGGACGTATGATACGAGAGCTATATCTTTTGTGAACGGAAATGTTAATGTGTTATTAGCAATCTCTCTCGTCTGCAATAGTTTTGGTGGGATGAAAGGCTTGTTTTCCGAACATTTCCAATCATTGCGGCAGTTCTTTTCATAAGCATTTGTCCCAGCTCGTGTTAGGCGGTAAAGTTGTCGCAGGTATTGTTATGCCCTTTCAAGCTATAAGACAATTGAGTCACAACCATTAGACCTTGCTTCTTTCCAGGGAACTACATGGTCGTTCCCCAGTATGTGCCTGGTCTGCCATACGTAACATGTTTACTGTCACAAACTGTCCAAAGCTTGATGCCGTGTTTTGCCGATGTACTTTGCATATGCTGTCCGAAAGGGCAGTTTCCCAACAATGCAACAAGTTGTTCGTTTACTGTAACAAACATTTTGGGATTGTATAACTTAGGTAATATCTCTACCCATTTCTCCAACAAATCCCTTACAGCTGCAAACTTATCTTGTTGACGTCTTTATAGTCTTGTCTCACAGTCATCGAACTAAATAACCTTTGATGCCTTTCGGACGTTTCTAATGACATTGTTGCTCTGAAATCTGGGCGACCTTTATACTCATCCCACAAACTTTCAGGAGACTCATTATGTGACTTACAAACTCCTGCTCAAGTGAACGGACCTATGTAAGCATCTAGGTCAAGAATGTGTAATTCGTTCCACTTATTTCCATAAAAACGCATTCTTTCAGCTTTAAAATGGGTTAATATAATGTTTCCATTTAATGGAAAAAGGAACAATTTGAAAGCAGAGTATTCTTTTAATGTAAGACGTGGTATAAACTGTTGGTCCAGGAGTCAGCTGAACTTTATTACATGTTGCATGGCCTCGCATTCATTTTTCCTTTGACATCATTACTGCACTGCTTACCATTTTCCGTTCTAGTGTGTCATCTGTACCTGCTAGTGAAGATGTAGAGCTGCACTCCGAAACGAGGTTATCTTCTGTAACTACTTTATCACTATCAGATATCTTCATCAGTATATCTGCTATCTATAATCTTGCAAAGAGTCCATTATCTTGAGGAAAAAAGTTAGAAAATATATGAATTTGTAGAGGCATAAACCTAATGACCTGAGTGAAAGTGAATCACTTTACAGACCGATTTGGCTATAGGAGAAAACGATGACTCGCATTCCCTCTTCCCCTCTTTTCACAGAAATTGACATTCCATTGTCCAAATGACTTCACTTCTTTATACTAACCTTCCAACACCCATATGTTCCATTGTTCTCAAATTGAATATTGTCAGAATGTGCTGTGATACTGGAGATTAAATCACTTTCGGTATAAAAAGACCCGAACAGCTTTAGAAGCACTGTTTCTATGGATGCCAAACTAAAGCTCCAATTTTTGTTCTTTCAGAATATACTTTACTAAGGGACAAACAGGGTCAACGAAGGCAATTTATTAAACTCAAATATTTTCAAAATTATAGACCTTCCAAAATCTTCGTGAGTCAAAATAGACCCGAAAGCCTCACGAGGGTTAAGAGACAGTAACAAACTGGTCAGAAACATGTAAAGACACGTCCACTGAAACGAATAAGATAATTATTAGACTACTGCTACTGCTGGTAGAAGGAAGATACAGAAATGGAATCAAGAAGGTGCACACACTACCAGATGCAGATATTAATAGCAACCACAACTTACTTATGGCAGAAATAGAAATAAGAATGAAAAAACTGAAGAAGGCGACCATGGTGAAGAAGTGGGATCTAGAGGAGATAAGATCCAACAAAGAACAAGTTACAGAAATGCTGCCTCGGGAGTTTCCAAACACATTACCAGACAATGAAACACCTGATAATGCCAACGAGTACTGGAATATGCTGAAAGAAGGATTCATTAAAGCAGGACAGCAAAATATAGGATATGTAAAAGGGAAAAGGGCAAAAAAGCCATGGGTCACACAAGAAATGATATCGAAGATGGAAGAGAGAAAAAAATTTAAAAACAAGAATACTGAATTTGCAAGAAAGATGTACCGAAGGTTAAATCATGAACTGCGACGAGAAACAGAGCAGGCTAGGAAAAAGATGGCTAAAAGAGGAATGTGATGCAATTGAAGAGCTGGACAGGAAAGTAAGATACAATTTACTATACAGCAGAGTAAATACTGTGACATGGGATCAAAACAGAGGAGGAAGTGGTGCTATGGAAATTTTGAGCAAAGACGAAAAGGTAGTGTACAAAGATCGTGACGATGTCCTCCAGAGATGGGAAGAATATCTAAATGAGCTATATGACACAGATCGCTAACGAGAAACTCTGGAACTTGAATCCCTCAGCATTGTAAGTGATGACGAGAAAGGACCAACCATCATAATGGAAGAAGTAAAGTCTGCCATAGTTTCAATGAAAAATGGCAAAGCGGTAGGTACAGATACGATACCGGGAAAAATATTAAAATGCTTGAACCAAGATGGCATAAGAGAAATATTGCGGCTATGTAATAAAATATATGACAGTGGTGAATGACCTGAGGTCTTTCTGACAACAGTAATGATTCAAAAATATGGAACCAAGAAATGGTTCAAATGGCTCTGAGCACTATGGGACTTAACTTCTGAGGTCATCAGTCCCCTAGAACTTAGAACTACTGAAACCTAACTAATCTAAGGACATCACACACATCCATGCCCGAGACAGGATTCAAACCTGCGACCGTAGTGGTCGCGCGGTTCTAGACTGTAGCGCCTAGAACCGCTCGGCCACCCCGGCCGGCACCAAGAAATGCAGCGAGCACATGACAGTCAGCGCCATTTCACGTGCAGCTAAAGTGAAGTTAAGAATAATTAATAAGGGACTTGAAAAAGTAATGGAGGAGAATCTTGGTGAGGAGTTGTTTGGCTTTAGACGGAATACAGGCACGAGACATGCGCCAGGGCTCCTACGAATCTTGAGAGAAAGGATTTTTGAAAAAGGAAGAGATCTGTCTATGTGCTTCATCGATCTAGAAAAGGCATTTCACAATGTGGTTGGGACAAGCTGGCGACTATAATGAGGGAAAATAGAGTGGACTGGAAAACCATAAGACTTGTAAACTCATTACATCTTAATCAAAAAGCCTCAGTAAAGGTGAGAGGAGAAAGTACAAACTGGATCGTACTAGGAAAAGGAGTAAGACAAGGATGCTGTCTATCACCTACCCTTTTCAACCTCTAATTGGACATTTTGATTGACCAGTGCTCATTATATGACAAAGGAGTAGAAATTGGAGGAAGAAGAGAAGGTTGTTTGAGGTTTTCTGAAGACATGGTCCTTCTAGCCACAGGGGAAAAAGAATTACAGGATTTGGTGGACACCATTGAAGCTAACGGAAAAAGTTATGGAATGAAAACAACAATATTCGCACTAGGAAGAAATAAAGAAAAAGCAGGATAAACACCGACTGGAAGTGCACCAAAGAAATTAAAACAAGTACAGCAATGGCAAAAGAGGCATTTTATAAGGAAAGGAGAATTTTCTGCAGCGGTCTGGACAGAGAACTCAGAAGGAGACTCATGAAATGTATGGAGTGTTCTTCTGTATGGCGCTGAAACATGGACTTTGAGGAAGAAAGACAGAGAAAGGCTGGAGGCTTTTGAGATGTGGACATAGCGGAGCATGGAATGAATAAGTTGGATGGGGAGAGTAAAAAATGAAGAGATACTGAGAAGAGTGGGAGAGAAAAGACAGTTACTAGATGTAATAAAAAGAAGAAAACGAAATTGGATTGGAGCATATTTTAAGAAAGAATGATGGACTGATAAAAACAGTTTTAGAAGGTTATGTAGAAGGGAAAAGGAAGCGAGGAAGGGAGAGATTTCAGATAATGGATGACGTGATGGACGGTGCAACATACAGCAGCCTTAAGAAGGAAGCAATGGATCGCAGAAAATGGAGAGGCAAAGGACCTGCTAATATAGCAGAAAACTGATGATGATGATGCCACCAAACACCGTCAAGTAGCAAACAATATCGTTCAGTTATTTACGTTGATCATACTATCTCACTGAATTCAAATGTTATGTAATTTGATATTATTAATAATACAATAAAAGACTATGTCCACTGAGAAATTCGCTGGCCATCAATAGGACACTTAGGTTTCTCTTAAGCTGAACTTTATCGGTAGTTAAACATTGTATGTCTACTGGCCAGCTGTTGAAAATTTGTGTGACTGAATCATGTTTACCCTTATGGATAAAAGTAAATCTAAAATCAAACTTAAAAATCTTTATGGTGGTACGTCCTTCGGGCATCGAGCAATACTATTCACACAAACGCCTCGGGACCTGAGTTCCGACAGCTGGTGGGGGCTGGTGGCCGGCGCTCACCGGGCAGAGCCAAACCGTCACATTTCGGAAGCGGCGAGGCAGCTCACTGCTCTGGCTGCAGACGACTGTATTCGTCAAGCGCCTGTCGTAGGCGTTTTGCTGATAGATTCTTCTATCGAACAAGCGGGACTGGAGGTGAAGTTGTTCAGCATCTGCTGTGGAAGCATCCGGGTGTCTTACAGACATTTCAAAACTGCAGTAAAAATATAAATTCCATGAAGCACGGTAGTTATGAGAAACCTAACCATACTAAATAAAAGGTCTCGAGCAGATGAAACATATACACCTATCATCAACTTCATAGCACACTTAATTTAGGATCTACAAAGCAATAAAATATACATTTTATGTTAATTTAAGAAATCTAATAAACCTTGATGCACTAAAGGCACCGAGCCGAATGAGAGTCCAAGCTAAGCATAATGTATCGTAGAACATCGATCTGGTACTAAAGGTTTAGAATTTATATTTCCATTGTTTGCATGCAGTATTAATGTTAATTAAATGCTAGGAAACCAATGCGGTATGTGCAAGTAGGCTGTTTAGGTTTTTATGTTGGTAACACCATGTAGCGCTCTATATGAAAATCACTGACTGTGCTGTGTGAAGGCTGTGGTTGGTTTGCATTGTTGGAGTAATATTCGCCATTGTAGTGTTGGGCAGTTGGCTGTTAACAGCGTGTAGCGTTGCGCAGTTGGAGGTGAGCCGCCAGCAGTGGTGGATGTGGGGAGAGAAATGGCGGAGTTTTGAGAGCGGATGATCTGGACGTGTGTCCATCAGAGACACAGTAAATTTGTAAGACTGGATGTCATGGACTGCTATATATATTATGGCTTTTGAACACTTTTAAGGTAAATACATTGTTTGTTCTCTATCAAAATCTTTCATTTGCTAACTATGCCTATCAGTAGTTAGTGCCTGCAGTAGTTTGAATCTTTTATTTAGCTGGCAGTAGTGGCGCTCGCTGTACTGCAATAGTTCGAGTAACGAAGATTTTTGTGAGGTAAGTGATTTGTGAAAGGTATAGGTTAATGTTAGTCAGGGCCATTATTTGTAGGGATTATTGAAAGTCAGACTGCGTTGTGCTAAAAATATTGTGTGTCAGTTTAGTGTTGATCAGCACAGGTAAAGAGCGAAATGTCTGAGTACGTTCAGCTCTGCTCAGCTGTTTGATAATCAAATAATGTAAGAGGTTTATCTGCGTAGTAATTCATTAAGTTTTCTAAGGGGACGTTTCTTATGGTAAACTAGAGGTAAAGACGAGTCGATCGAGATGCCCAACTGAAAAACTACACTCAGTCTTCTGCAATAAAATTGGCATTAAACCGCATCAAAATACGCGATCGCTATTGACCCAACTGGTACCTACAAATGCTCCTAATAACGCCCACCACATCAAAACTGGTGATTTTTGCTTATACAACACATGATAAAATAACAGTCTTATACCAATATTGAGTGACCTGCTTTTGTGTAAACTTTTATACGGCAGGAAATGAATTCAATACTGAACAGATTGTACTAAAAAAAATTAATCGCAAATTATTGATCACAAAATTTATAAACACATCAAGAGATGCATGGTGGGAAAATTCTTAAATGGATATGCATAAGACATCTGTAATTTGAAGGAATTTTAAATGACGAGACATAATGTAAATTAAGTGTGACTGAGAAATTATCACTTCGCTTATAAATAAAGGAGAGATGCGTGTGTTGAAGAATTCTTTTATTGGGCGTGGTTATGGACGGTCATGCCAACGGTTGTTGTGAGATGAATGGTGAGACGGTCGCATGTGAACTTAAAACATTTCTGCTAGGTCTTGCTAAATTTCGGCTGGTGCTGAACTTTGTTGTACTTCGTCAGTCGGAGAAATTCTGATGTTTGCAGAGTCGTGGTACACTGAAAGAAACCGATTGCAAAACAATGAAACATTTTCGCCTGTCACCGGACTTTGTATTACTTCTGAAAATCGTTGAACTTACATTTACGCAAGTTTGGGGTAATTATAATTGTTTATGGACTGTTATTAACTTCAAAAGTTCAGTATGTATCAAAAATAATCATCCGAGTTGGCGGCTGGTCCCGGCGGAGGTACGAGTCCTCCTTCGGGCATAGGTGTGTGTGTTTGTCCTTAGGATAATTTAGGTTAAGTACTGTGTAAGCTTAGGGACTGATGACGTTAGCAGACAAGTCCGATAAGATTTCACACACACACATCCGAGTTGGCTGAAACTAATAAACATATACCATGAATTTTGTTTTTTGATGAACGGGAAACTCAAAAATCTTTTTTTCATACCTATTCATCGGTGTTCAATATTTTTCCGTTGGGATGCACGGCATATGTCAGTGCAGTATTCAAATTGTTTCCACACTGCAGTGGGCATGTCTTGAACTACAGCTTCCACAGCTGCTGTTTTGCGATGTCTCAGTTCATTCATTGTTGTTGGTAACGGAGGCACATAAACAGAGTCTTTTGTAAACCCCCACGATAAATAATCACATTCATTCAGGTTCGGTGAAATTGGAGGTCAGTAACGTAAGGCTGAATCATTTGGTCCAGTGCGACCGATCCATCGTCCAGTAATGCTTTGAATTAAAAATTCCCGCACTTCCAGATGCTAGTGTGGCGGTGTCCCATCCTATTGGTAAATGAAGTCGTTCGAATCAGTCTCCAACTGTGGGAAAAGAAAGTACTAATGCATATCGAGACACCTGTATGTGCTTCTTGTAACAGTGTTCTCGGCAAAGGAAAATGGACCATACGCCATTTCCCATGAAACTGCACAAAACACATTAAATTTTGGAGAGTCCTACAACTTCATGTGGTTGTTCCGCACCGCATATTCTCACATTGTGACGATTCACCTACCATTTACATTGAATGTTGCCTCGTCACTAAACACTACAGGTGAAAGAAAACTGTCGTCTTGCGTCTTGCCGAGAACGAAACTACAGAAATCCACACGTTGTTGTTTGTCATCTTCCCGAAGATCTTGCAGTAGCTGAATTTTGCATGGTTTCATGTGTAAACGTCGACGCAACAGCCGCCAGATGGCCATCGGGGACATGTTGAGCTGCCGAGCTGCACGGCGAACGGATTTCAGCGGACTCCTTGTGAAACTATGGCGCATGCCTGTATCAGACGCTCGAGGACGGCCCGGTAATTTGCCTTTACACAAACAACCTGTTTCTCGGAATTGTTCATGCCATCTTGGTGTAAGGAGGAGGATCCGCACCATACCTATTACGAAGGTTTATTACTGACCCACATTGCACAAAACGTAGAACACAAAACGCTTTCTGTTGTCCTGACACTATAATTACTAGAACAGAAGTGGGCGCACAGTGCTGCTACCTAGAAGGAACCATGTAAAACTCGAGAGTTTGCTCTTCCCAACAGTACGTGTTCACGCAAATATCTCAAATAAGGCAATACTTATAATTTTTTTAATCGGATGATTATTTTTTGCTACACCTAGTATTTAGATGCTGGACATCAAATACACTGTTGTGAAGTGGGAATATGACAACAAATAGAACACTGATCAGTGGCCGTAGGATTCACCTTGTGCTACTGTGCTGAGGAATCAATAAATGTGATGCTTTCAGTTGCGTCATTTAAAGAGTACTATCACTATATTTCACTAAAAGAAACATCACAATTCCGATGTTTGTTTGCTTTTTAAAATTTGTATGGCGATCCATATAAATCTGAACTAAGAACGGATTGTTGCGACACCCGCCGTATTCACCTGATATGGTTCCGTCAGAATTCCATCTCTTCCCAAAACTGAAAATTTTTCTTGGTAAACGAAGATTCACTTCAAACAGAGAACTGACAGCCGGAGTTGACTATTATTCTGCAGGCCTGGAGGAAATTCATTTTCGAGATGGAATCAAGGCACTGGAACATCGTTGGACCAAGTGCGTTGATCTACAAGGAGAATACATTGAAATGTAAAAGAAGTTTCAGTGATGTAAGTACTTTTTTCTATTCCGTTCTGAGAACTTTTCAAACCACCCTTGTAATTCAGTGGGTCATAATTTCACTCCGAATGCTCGAAGAAACTGAAAAGTTCGTTTAATGATCTCAGTAGCTCTGGGAGAATCTGAAGTACCACCCATTACCTACAAGTTCATTGTTGTTTCGGCACATGAAGTCCACTGCCCGGTATAATTCCCTGCTTGCTCGGCTCGTATTAGTTCGTTCATAGCATCGTGGGTCGCGGTTTCTTCGGTGAGCGAATGATCTCAAAAAAATTTTGTTCCCCTTCCCCTTCGATCATCTGGCCGAATCTCCCACCCCGGATGTTTTCTTGTGGGGATATATTAAGGCCTAATGTACAAGAATAGACCACGGACCGCTGCAGATCTCTGTGAGGTCATTATACACGAAACAAGCAACTTTGGCAAGATTACAGTTACACAATGTCGCGGAATGTGGTGAAACGAGCACAGGTGTGCATCGATGCAGGTTGTGGGCACTGTCAACATTTGCTGTGAGGACGTTATATTTATGTGATGTCCCAGTTGTGTATTATCATCTCCCAAAATTGAAATATGTCCCACTGGTTCAAATGTTATGGCTCATTGAAGATCTACAGGTTTATGTGGATCGCACTACATTTTACTTACGAAGTCCTTCAGAGAATGGAGCAGTAAGGTGGCATCTTTATACATACTCTTCTCATTTCTAGTATTCATGCCATGAAATAAGCTGTTCGTTTGAAGAATTAAGTTATTAGTTATGATAAATTTCATTAAGGTATAAATACACTGGGAAGGAGTAGTCATTATCCCTAGTTCATTGAAGAAGCTTTTGTGGGACTTTCTTCAGTTCATACCACAAATAACTGGTAACACATAATTAAAGATACGGAAATGTTAGTTTCTCTCACAGTTGCACTAGAATAAAAAATCCTTTATCACATTATGGGATGAAATTTATTTATTTCTTTATTTTTATACGACCATCTGACAATATACGCAACCCACATCATGACACGGTCAGGACCTTCAGGTGTGCTATGCTCCTCTCAACAGAATTTACTGACAAACTTACATCAGAAGAGTATAATACTGTCCGCCTCTTCTATTTGCCTGTCGTCATATTTTAGGAATATATTGAGAGAAAGCTTCATCCAAGCTATGAACTGCAAACTTCTAAATGTTTCGTAACAAATAATTTTTACATGTCCACCAAATAAAGAAAACAAACTTGGCATTGGTTATGATAAAGCTTCATTAATATACACATGACAAATTAAGAGGGCTAAGATGAAACATTGCGGGACGCCACACATAATTTATTCCTAGTTGATGAGATATGATAGCTTAACGCAGTTCTGAAGAAACAGCAAAATGATGGGAATTTAAGGAGATGTGACCTGAATAAACTGGAAGAACCAAAGGTTGTAGAGAGTTTCAGAGAGAACGTTAGGGAACGATTGACAAGAATGGGGGAAAGAAATACAGTAGAAGAATAATGGGTAGCTTTGAGAGATGAAATAGTGAAGGTAGCAGAGGATAAAGTACGTAAAAAGACGAAGGCTAGTAGAAATCCTTGGGTAACAAGAGAAATATTGGGTTTAACTGATGAAAGGAGAAAATATAAAAATGCAGTAAATGAAGTAGGCAAAAAAGGAAAAAGAAAGCATCTCAATAATGGCTAAGCAGGGACAGCTACAGGACAAATGTAACGATGTAGAGGCATATATGACTAGGGATAAGATAGATACTGCCTACTGGAAAACAAAAGAACCCTTTGGAGAAAAGAGAACCACTAGCATAAATATCAAGAGATCAGATGGAAAACCAGTTCTAAGCAAAGAAGGGAAGGCAGAAAGGTGGAAGGAGTATACAGAGGGTTTATACAAGGGCGCTGTATTTGAGGGCAGTATTACGGAAATGGAAGAGGACGTAGATGAAGATGAAGTACTTGACATGACACAGCGTGAAGAGTTTGATAGAGCACTGAAAGACCTAAGTCGAAACAAGACCACGGAAGTCGACAACATTCCGTTAGAGCTACTGACAGAATTTGGAGAGCAAGCCCTGACAAAACTCTACCATCTGGTCAGCAAAATGTATGAGACAAGCTAAATACACTCAGACTGCAAGAAGAATATAATAATACCAATCCCAAAGAAAGCAAGTGTTGACAGGTGCGAAAATCATCGAACTATCAGCCACGGCTGCAAAATACTACCACGAAGTCCTTACAGACGAATGGAAAACCTTGTAGAAGCCTACCTCAGGGAAGATCAGTTTGGACTCCGTAGAAATGTTGGAACACGTGAGGCAATTCTGACCCTACGACTTACCTTATAAGATAAATTAAGGAAAGACAAAACTACGTTTCTGGCATTTGTAGGCCTAGATAAAGTATCTGACACTGTTGACTAGAATATTCTCTTACAAATTCTGAAGGTCGCAGGGGTCAAATACTGGGAGCGAAGGGCTAGTTTCACTTTATACAGAAACCAGATGGCAGTTATAAGAGTCGAGGGGCATGAAAGGGAAGCAGTGGTTAAGAATGGAGTAAGACAGGGTTGTGTGCTATCCCCGATGTTATTCAATCTGTATACTGAACAAGCAGTAAAGGATACAAAAGAAATATTTGGAGTAGGAATTAAAATCCAAGGAGAAGAAATAAAAACTCTGAGGTGTGCCGACGACATTGTAATTCTGTCACAGACAGCCAAGGACCTGGAAGAGCAATTCAATATAATGGACAGTGTCTTGAAACGAGGATATAAGATGAACATCAACAAAAGCAAAACGATGATAACTAATATAGTCGAATTAAACCAGGGAATGCTGAGGGAATTAGATTTGGAAATGAGATACTTAAACTAGTAGCAAAATAGCTGATGATGGTCGAAGTAGAGAAGATATAAAATGTAGACTAGCATTGGCAAGGAAAGCATTTCTGAGGAAGCGAAATTTGTTAACATCGAGTATAAATTTAAGTGTCAGAAAGTCTTTTCTGAAAGTATTTGTGTGGAGAGCAGCCAAGAATGGAAGTGAAACATGAACGATTAACAGTTTAGACAAGAAGAGAGTAGAAGCTCTCGAATTTTGTGCTAAAGAATGCTGAATAATAGATAGGTAGATCATGTAACTAATGATAAGGTACTGAATAGAATTGGGGAGAAGAGGAATTTGTGGCACATTTGACTACAAGAAGGGACACGTTCTGAGGCAGGGATCATCAGTTTAGTATTGGAGGGAAGCGCGGAGGGTAAAAATCTTGGAGGGAGACCAAGGCATGAGTACACTAAACAGATTCAGAACCTTGCACAGGATATAGTAGCATGGAGAATTGCATCAAACTAATCTCTGAACAGAAGATCACAACAACAACAACTACAACTACAACACTGTCCTATTGCAACCCTATGTTTTTTTACCAGATGTAAGAGTTAAACCAATTTGCAGTGGAATGTTTTCTAATCATTTTTTAATTTTTTAATTTTAATTTTCTTTTTTTTTACTTTTTATTTTCTTTTTTTTGTGTCGGCCGCTGTGGCCGAGCGGTCTAGGCGTTTCAGTCTGGAACCACGCGACCGCTACGGTCGCAGGTTCGAATCCTGCCTTGGGCATGGATTTGTGTGGTGTCCTTATGTCAGTTAGGTTTAAGTAGTTCTAAGTCTAGGAGACTGATGACCTCAGATGCTAAGTCCCATAGTGCACAGAGCCATTTGAACCATTTGTGTCACCAGTCTTCTGACTGATTTGATGCGACCCACCACGAATTCTGTTCCAACCTCTTCATCTCAGAACAGCACTGGCAAACTGTGTCCTCAGTTATTTTCTCGAGTATCCCAACCCCTGCCTTCCTCCACATATTTTATCCTCTACAGCTCCCTCTAGAACCAAGGAAGTTAAAATGCCTTAACAGATGTCCTGTCATCCTGAGCTCCTTCTTGTCAGTGATTTGGACATATTCCTTTCGTCGCGGATTCTACAGAGAGCCTCCTCGTAACTCACTTTATCAGTCCACCTAATTTTCTACATTCTTCTGCAGCACTACATCTCAAATGCTTCTATACCCTTTTGTTCTAGTTTTCCTACAGTCCATGTCTCACTAACATACAATGCTGTGCTGCAAACGTACATTGTCACAAATTTCTTCCTCAAGATCTATGTTCGATACTAGTATACTTGTCTTGGCCAGGAATACTCTTTTTGCCAGTTATAGTCTGCTTTTGATGTCCTCCTCATTCCAGTCAGTCATATGTTATTTTTTCTGTATAGTTAGCAGAGTTCCTTAACTTCATCTACTTCATGATCACCAATTCTGATTTTAAGTTTCTTGATGTTCTCATTTGTGCTACGTCTCATTACTTTCGCTGTTATTCGCTTTACTCTCAGTCTATAATCTGAAGTCATTAGACCGTTCATTCCACTCAACGGATCCTGTAACCGTTCTTCACTTTCACTGAGATTAACAATGTCAACAGTGAATCTTAACACTGATATCCTTTCACCTTGAGTTTTAATACCATTCTTGAAGCTTTCTTTCATTTCCGTCATTGCTTCTTCGACGCACTGATTGAACAGTAGCGGTGAAAGACTACGTCCCTCTCTTACACCGTTTGTAATCCGTGCACTTCGCTCTCGGTCTTCCACGAAAGATTGAGAGAGCACAATAAGATAGAAAGAGAATCAGGAATGAGTCAGATTGGCGAGCTGAAAAAAGGGAAGAAACGAAATGGTAAGTCGCAATGTGTTTAGTCAAAAAAATTGTTTGGGAAAGACATATTAAGGAAATTCAGTAACTTTCTTCTGGTGTGTGAAAGTGACGTACTTCTAGACACATTCCAGCGTTTTTCAGTGTTCCTACCGTTCACCTTGTTGAAGGCTGACAGCAACAGTGGCAGTAACTACCAGATGAGGTTTTAATGAATAGATGTCGTTATTTATTCCGCACATTTATTCTATTCGCGGCATACGCTGTGCACGGTTGTCGTCAATGGCAGGAGCCCAGCCAATAACTTGGAGCGCCGAGTCGCTGCCTGCGATTGGCCCGAGACCGGCGGCAGCCAATTACCTCCGTTCCGTTCCTCAGCCGCTCCCCCTTCCCCTGCCACCCGTCTTTTATTCTGGGCCCTTGCTTCGCACACTGCGGCGACACATCTAATTTCAGTAAACACGTTTTGTTTCGATCAAGGAAACAGGCGGCCATATAAGGTTTCTGTCTGGACGCGGACGTTCACCCCTGGGGGTCGCGTGGGGGCGGGTGGAGTGAACCCTGGCAGGGCACGGCTGCAGGCTACAGCGCACAGCCGCCTTGGGGCAGGTCATGCTCTGCCCCTCAGGCCTGCTCTCTACTCAAAGAGGCATGTTTCCGTCAAAAGTAGAATAAAGTTTGCAACACTGGGCAACAATCGAGTAGCCTCTAACAATCTAAAGGGTGAAAAAAATATAGAAATAATCACAAAGAAATTTCGTTCTGGCAAGCAGTCACGTTACGAGACACAGTCATAAAGTTTTAATTATTGCCTCCGAAAACATCAGTCTGTGATCATATTCGCCCACCAGTGCGACACATGTTTACCGAGAAAGGGTCCAAATGGCTCGGAGTACTATAGGACTTAACATCTGAGGTCATCACTTTCCTTGAACTTAGAACTACTTAAACCTAACTAACCTAAGGACATCACACACGCCCAAGCCCGAGGATGGATTCGAACCTGCGACCGTAGCAGTAGCGCGGTTCCGGACTGAAGCGCCTAGAACCGCATGGCCACACCAGCCGGCCCGAGAAAGGGGAGTTAGGGAAAGACCATGGTTGTGCAAGTCTACATTTTGGCTGTTCAGGAAACGTTACCCATCGAAAATCATCCCGTCATTACTCTGGGAATACCTCCCAAGGGATGAATTCTTCGTTCGGAAAAAGAGGAGGAAATCTTTGGGTAGCAAGTCAGGAGAATACGAGGGGGAGGGGATGGGTGAAGGTGAAATTTTTATTGGCCAAAGAACCTCCTCTACTGACTTCATTTTCGAAAATTTTAGAGATGGCGATGTGTTATAGAAAAGTATCCTACCTGAGCAACAATAACACACACCTTAACAAAAGTTTAGAATATCACAGAGTTAATACAATAGCTTCTTATAGTACAGCCATTGAGGTTTGTACAATACCTTATTAACAAAATAAATATAATACCATCCGAAAACAAGAACGATTGTTTTAACTTAATAATAGATTTCAGCTTTTTAAAATTTATTGGCAAATCTAGATTACAGCTAGAAAGTAGCCATTCTCAATGCACTATCATTTATGATCAATGCATCTAACGCCTGTTGGTCGGGCTTCATCCACAGTTCATGAAGCCCGACCAACAGTTCATTGAATCAGTGAACTGTGGATGAAGCCCGACCAACAGGCATTACATGCACTGATCATAAATGATAGTGCATTAAGAATGGCTAGTTTCTAGCTGAAATCTAGATCTGAGAATAAAATTTAAAAAGGACAACTGTTAGCTGAAATCTATTATTTACAAGTCAATATAACAGTCGTTCCGTGCAACAGCCTTTTGAATGGAAGGTAATCTGATGAAGAACGATTTTAATATGTTACAAAAAATCATTACAAAAGTGTTCATCTTGAAAACATAAACTGTGAATATCTTTATCTCGTGAAGATGGTTATCAGTGTTTGGTAGTCACTGCGTCCTCCCCACACACAGATGAGTTCTTCCGTTGTGCGAGGCATGAACTGGATGGGACCATCAAGTTTATCATGGGATATGAGGTCCCATTCCTTAATAGTAGCTACAATGAGATGCTGAAGCTTGTCAGGTGGATTCTGACTCTGTACAATGGCCACCTTCAACAGATCCCATGCTCAATGGCACTCATGTCTGGGGACAGTTCTGGCCAATTCATTTGGTTGATGTTGCAACTTTGAAGGTGCCGAGACACTGCTAGAGCACAATGCTGTCTTGTGTTGTCATGGACTAGGACGAAGCTGTCACCAACTTCACGTTTGTAGGACCTTACAATCATTTTTAGGACCTTCTGGAGGCATCGGAGACAAAAAAAGTTGCCGTAGATGGGAACTAGAGAGGTCCGCCGTCCCATAATTATTGCTTCCCAGAACATCACACTTCTACTTGTTAAAGGATAGACTTCCTGAACGTATCGGCGTTCCCAGTGTCGTCTTGCGCTTCTACAGACCCGAATTCGTCTAGTGTCCGGTCGCAAACCAGTCCCGATCTCGTCAGCAAACAAGACATTACTCCATCCTGCAGTGGTCCAATGTTGATGTGCAAGAGCCCAGGGCCTTCTAATGCTTCGGTTCCGTTGGTTCAATGCAAAACTTCTCATTGGTCTTCTGGAATGAAGACCACCCTGATCTCAGCTCCTACGCGCTGTTTGGTCTGAGATACGAGTCCCTGTTGCGCGGGATAAGTCGTTTCCTGCATTTCTGTCAGTTGATGTTGGGAGCCTGCGATCCTACAGTTTGAGGAAGCGAATATTAGATTGGTGTTGTCATATGAGGACTACCACAGCGAGGTCTATCGTTCACATTTCCCGTCTCTCTGTACTTTCTTCACACCTTAAGCATTCAACACTGAGTGACGTGTAACCGATCGGCAACACCTTGCTGTATATCAAAGTGTTGTATTCCTTTATGTGGCATGATACTAGAATGCTGAACACAAATTGAATGAAGCTGTTGTTGATACTAGTCTGCTCGCGTTGTGACGCTGCGGCAGCGGTATGTTTACATGACAGGGAAACGGCAGCGAGGTATGTCAGTAGTATATCGGCTCTAACTGGATACTGCATGAAGTGCCTAGGTCAATGAGACGACCAATATCGTAGGCTACATTTTATGATAGTATTCCAAACTTTAGTTGAGCAGTGTATATTATGAGTGAAAACACACATAACACTGTGTAATATCCTACAATTTTTATTATGTATTTCACAAAACGGTTTTCGGCTCCTACGCCATCTTCACGTAGAAAGAGAAGTAAGTGGTATAGCAAAAGTTCATTGGATGAAACATTTTAAACTAGTGAATCTACAGACTATCACCATTTCCACAGATGAAAAGATTTAAAAGACCTGATGAAAATCAGAACCAAGCTTAAACAGAGTCATGGTATTCTTAATTCAGCTGTCTTTGTGAACAAGTTAATGGACATGAAAATCCCTCCTACCGCCAAGCTGTTTTCTTTCGACGTTACCAACGTATTCACTAATATACCTGTTCAGAACTTCATAAACATTTTCACAGACTTACTAGACAAATCAGTATTTAACATGATTGTCACAGATGACGTAATGTTAGCCACACAAACTTGTTTAGCTAAAATTACTTCCGTTTCAGTGGCAGGATATACAAACTATTGAATGGTGTAACTATGGAAGTCCCTCTCAGTCCAGTCCTTGCTGACTTGATAATGGACAATTTTGAAATACAGTTTTGGAAAAATAATCCACACCCATCCAAGGTTTGGTACTGATTTAGGAATGCTGATGATGTGTTGTGCTTATTGACAGGTCCTACCAGACAACTTCAAAAATTCCACAAGAGACTAAACTCTGAACACAACAGTATGAACTTCACAAAGGAGATTGACGGTAACTGCATAAATTATTTAGATCTAACTGTAGGTAGCAATGAATATATTCATACTTTCATGATTTATAGAAAACAAACCACCACAGACATTATAATACCTGTAAATTCTCAACACCCAGTGAACCATAAATATGCTGCCTTTCATTCAATGAGACGTCGTCTAATATCCATGCCCACGACTGAAGACAACTTCCAAATGGAATTAAATAGCACCAAACAATGACTAGCCCCCCACCTTGGTGGGCAGCAGAACGCACCCTGTTCTCGAACAACCACGTGAATAACACAATAAATAACACAAAATTCCTTATTTAGGAAACATTCTCTGAATGTAGCCAGATAACTTATTTTCGGGAACATTATTTTATGTGCACAGCACTGTTGGACACTTTTTGCCCAATACTAAAGACACAACTGCAGCAGGAGAAAAGAGAGGAATATATAAGATTACTAGTAATTGTGGCAAGTTCTATGTAGGTCAGTCTGGCACAGCAATATGCACCGATGTGAAGGAACACAACGAAAGCTGGAAACTTCAAAAGAAGACTCTATTTGCGGACACTTGCTTAAAGACGGTCATTGTTAAAATGTGAAACACGAAGTGGTACATCACATCCATGAAGGGAGGTAGATAAACCATCTAGAAATAATGGAAATTAATAAACACAGTTTTCCAGTTTCAACATTTTGTTGACAGATAACTAGCAACTTCATCAAATTTCTTACAGCGTTTATTAACGACTCTGTCAACAGTTGCAGTGCTTGTATTAGGTGACTATTTTCAAACTGTAGTGGTCCATTTTCAAGCCTGGCCTACTGAAGCTGTACTTATATTGCCTGACTTTATTAATAAACATCAAAGTTTTGAAAATGAATTCCACAATCCACAGATGCGTCTTACCAAGTCAAAATCGAACTCCCCTTGTGTTCAGTTTTGATTTTGACTTTGTACAAGGCATGTGTGGTTTATGGCATTCATTCCATAAACATTTATGAAGTATATGTTGCCACTTTGATGTTTATTACTAAGATCATGCATTGTCAGTGAAATCTCAGCAGGCCAGGCTTGAAAATGAACCTGTAAGTTTCTAACCTAGTCCCCCAATATAAATACTGCAACAGAATAGTTAATAAACATTTTAAAAAATTTTATAAACTGATATCCATCATACCGAGCGTAGTACTGAATGACCAAACACAGGTCCCTTAATCGCCGTTTCTAACTGCAGATACTACTCATACTTCCATCTAGGTCATGTTGCAAATCATTCTTCTTACTCACATGCACCATTTTTCTTCATTTCTGTTACTATAATATTTCTTGCTATGTTAAAAAATTTTACTTTGAACAATCACAAGTGCTTCACTTACCTGCTTAATCTCACTAGTATATCTTACATGTTTGTAATTTAGGACCTGTTAAAGAAAAGATTATTTTGTTTAGTCGCATCTTTGCAATGTGTCACCAAAGTTCATTATCCAATTTATTTTCTTGTATGAACGACTGTTGTAATTTATATATAGTCCTTTAGTTAAGAGTCACATACTGTATCTCAGTTAAATAATCTTACACCGCACTTACACTGAAATAATCCCTCTTGTTTTACTGGTAAGTCTAACATTAACATTTTTCATCTCTGGAAATGCAAATACTCTGCAGATGGACTAGTTTAAAATCTTCAATCGAACAAAATTTTATTGCACCACATACATATATTTGTACCTGTTGATGGCGTAGCAGCCGAAACCGGTTTGTGAAACAAATAATATATACTGTAAAACATTACACCATTGCTGTGTATGGTTTCTTTCATAATGTACAAAATATTCTACCAACAACCGATGGAACTGCCACTCAGTACAACAACAATATCTTAAGTAAATCTCAGTTTGGACTTCAGAGTCATTCTCCACGTTTTACAAGCAGTAAAATAACACAACAATGCCTGTTGTTATATTCTGCGACCTACCTAAGGCGTTTCGCTGCGTGAATCACAATAGTTTACTAGGTAAATTAAGTCCTTATAAAACTGATGGTACAGACAACCAATGTCATATCTAAACAAAAAAATCTTGTATTTAGTCATTCAGCCAATGTAATGAGAGGAGATTATTCTGACTGGGAGCAATCATGTATGGGGTTCCCCAAGGCTCTGTCTTCGCTGCCCATCCTCATATAGGTTAATGACTTTCCATATACTGTACTATGAGCAGAATTAGTCCTTTTTACAGATGATATTAGTATTGTAAGCAATCAAGCCATACATACAGCAACAGAAGAAGTGGTAACTGGTGTTACTTTGAATTTCAACAAGATATATCATATTCATCTCTGGTCATGTAGAGGTACTGCACCAATTACAAATGTAACACACGGAGAGGAAATAAAAAATGAGATGGAAATTTCCAGATTTTTAGGTTTCCATGTTGCTGAGAATTTAAAGTGGAAGAAGCATATTTTGTAACTACAAAAATAACGTAGTATAAACACATTTACACTTGAAATTTTGCAATCCATGGGGAGAGAAAAGTCAGTAAGTTGACATATTTTTCATATTTTCATTCATAAATAACTTCGTATGATATAAAGTTGTTACGTAACTCGTCTTTATGATAGAGCCTTCAGTGCTGAAAAAGTTTCTCCAGGAATAATATTTGTAGGTTACCCATGATTATCTTGCAGGTATCTGTTTAGGCATTTTAACTGCTGTTTCACCACATTTACTCCATCATGAGGTTAGTTGTAAATAAATAATAGTAAATAAGAATAAAGGGAACAACGATTTACATAATTACAATACCAGAAGAAAAAGTGACGTTCATTACTCCACGCTTACGTTGGCTTTAGACAAAAAGGCATGCAGAATGCAGAAACCAAAATTTCTGCCACCTCCCCAGTGATATAAATAGCCTAATAGACCGCAATGTTAAATGTGAAACGAGACGTAATAAATTTCCCAATAACAGCTCCTTCTATTTCGTAGAAGAATTGTTGTAACGTGTAAAAGTTGATACGTAGAATTTAGTAACTCACATCTGCATAATTTTTTAACAAAAGAAAACAACACTTCTGAAAGATCAACACTTAGAAATATTTCAAAATGGATTTGTCTTTTTAAGATAAAATGGCTCGTTCGACAACTTAACGACTTATCGTGCAAAAGATCGATGTAATAGGAAACTAACTAGGATAGAAGCTGTGTGACTGTCCTGCATTGAGCTGGGTGTTGTCATGAAACAACACGTCCCACCTTAGAAATCTCCCGTACTGTGAAGAGACATCGGTGCTACGTTCCTGTGATCGTTCATCCCTTACTAGATAATCTGTTAGCACCACATGACGATAGTGCCAGAAACCTCAGTATCACTGTGTTCGTTGATGACTGAATGTCGCCTTTTCTGCGGTGTTGAAGCCACAATTTTCCACTGAATGCTTTTCCCCTTAGTCTCGGCGTCATTGCGAGACAACTAGCACTCTTTCTTGCTGATTAGGCGGCTAATCAAGTAATCCACATTGTCCTGTGACAGCTGCCACATATCTGCCAATTCCTAGGTTCGGCGGGCTTTTTGAATGTGTCCGAACGACGACGGAATCCAGGAACGTTTATCAATTTCAAAATGTCGTGCAATGTGTATGAACCTGATTCATGCTTGATTTTCATTTCTTGCGCTGTAGTCATATAACCGTCTTAGAACACTATAGCGTCCTCCTCTCTTGCGACTCCATCACTCAAAGACGGTCTGCCCTTAGTTCTTCGCCATTCAGACACCTCTGCCCACAGCGCCATATGACGGTGCTTATAGCAATACACTACCAATCAGCATGGATTAATTTTATTTTGTCTCTTCTAGTGATGTACCACGATAACGTGGCGAGGTGAGTTTAATGGGAGCAGAGAACGTTATGACCACGGCTGTCATGCCTGTTTACAAAGTTCGTTTCGTTTCCTTTGTCTCAGAAGTCTTACTCGCAATGGGTAGGTTCGACTGGACGATAGAGTCTATCGTACAGCTATAGAATCATCGTGATTGACACCTCGTCCGACTCGAACATCGAGCCCAGCTCCGAATGCCAAATCTGACGAAACGAGCCAAAGTTAGCACTACAATGTGCATTCAAGTTCTAAGGCCTCCGATTTTTTTTCTCCGGACTGGAAAGAGATAGAAACATGCGCATTGTTTTAAAATGAGGCCGCGTTCATTGTCAATACGTCCCAGAGATGGCAGCACCGTATGGCAGATGGAATTTTACCACCAGCGGCGAGAATGAGAACTGTTTTAAATACTTAAAATGGCGACGTTTTCCTTACTTGAACAGCATGCAGTCATTCGTTTTCTGAATTTGCCTGGTGTGAAACCAATTGAAATTCATCGACAGTTGAAGGAGACATGTGGTGATGGAGTTATGGATGTGTCGAAAGTGTGTTCGTGGGTGCGACAGCTTAATGAAGGCAGAACATCGTGTGACAACAAACTGAAACAACCTCGGGCTCGCACAAGCCGTTCTGACGACATGATCGAGAAAGTGGAGAGAATTGTTTTGGGGGATTGCCGAATGACTGTTGAACAGATCACCTCCAGAGTTGGAATTTCTGTGGGTTCTGTGCACACAATCCTGCATGACGACCTGAAAATGCGAAAAGTGTCATCCAGGTGGGTGCCACGAATGATGACGGATGGCCACATGGCTGCCCGTGTGGCACGTTGCCAAGCAATGTTGACGCGCAACGACAGCATGAATAGGACTTTCTTTTCGTCGGTTGTGACAATGGATGAGACGTGGATGCCATTTTTCAATCCAGAAACAAAGCGCCAGTCAGCTCAATGGAAGCACACAGATTCACCGCCACTAAAAAAATTTCGGGTAACCGCCAGTGTTGAAAAAATGATGGTGTCCATGTTCCGGGCCAGCGAGGGCGTAATCCTTACCCATTGCGTTCCAAAGGGCACTGTGGTAACAGGTGCATCCTACGAAAATGTTTTGAAGAACAAATTCCTTCCTGGACTGCAACAAAAACGTCTGGGAAGGGCTGCGCGTGTGCTGTTTCACCAAGACAACACACCCGCATATAGAGCTAACGTTACGCAACAGTTTCTTCGTGATAACAACTTTGAAGTGATTCCTCATGCTCCCTACTCACCTGACCTGGCTCCTAGTGACTTTTGGCTTTTTCCAACAATGAAAGACACTCTTCATGGCCGCACATTCACCAGCCGTGCTGCTATTGCCTCAGCAATTTTCCAGTGGTCAAAACATACTCCTAAAGAAGCCTTCGCCGCTGCCATGGAATCATGGCGTCAGCGTTGTGAAAAATGTGTACGTCTGCAGGGCGATTACGTCGAGAAGTAACGCCAGTTTCATCGATTTCGGGTGAGTAGTTAATTAGAAAAAAAATCGGAGGCCTTAGAACTTCAATGCACCTCGTAACTTGACAAATACACAGTTTACAGAAACCTTAGCATTAAGCGAAAGTTTTACTACAATTAATATGATCCTTACGCGATATAAGCAACTAGTTGATCTCAGCAGCCCTGGAGCCATAATCTTATTATAGTATTAGCTTAGTACTCACTGCCTTGCTCGTGTGAATTGTGTGACCTGCAGACTTTTTTTTTTTAATCGAATTTTATGTTGTTCACAAACTGCAACACCTGAACTATTCACTCTTATTAACACCGTAGAAGCATAGTCTTTTCCGAATGTAGTACTAATCAAAATGCGATTCTGGTAGCCGGAGTTCAAGATTTCTGTTAATCACGCCTTTTGCGTTCTTGAGGAGAATTTTTCATGGAAACTTGAATCTCCTAACACATCTACATCTAACCGAAAAGTGAAATACCAGTTTTCATACATACAGCTTTAAACATATTTTAATATAGCGAAATACTTTCTTAAACATTGTCCACGCCTTTTCACCCACTTACAGGTTGAATTTCCAAAACCAGTGAAACACATATTTTCTTATTTCTAACCAAAAATCCAAATACCAGTTGTTGTAGGTGTAGCTTTTCTATGTATTAATTATTTCATAACGATTTAGTTTCAGAAACAATTTTTACCCACTATTTTACCCCCCCTCCCCCCCTTAGTGGTTGAATTTCTAAAAATGTTGGAATACGTATTATTTTATTTCTGACTGAGAAACCTAATTCTAGTGTATTTAGTTCTAGCTTGCAAATACCTCAATAACGACACATTTTCAAAACATCTTTCATTTTCTATGCCACACCCTCTCCAAGTTTCAGGTTCCTATCCTCAGCAGTTTGGGCTACGTGATGATGAGTCGGTGAATCAGTAAGGTCCTATTTCGCCCCTTGAGGGGCTGAGTTTCCAAGAACAGTGAAACAAGAATTTTTTATTTCTAACCGCGAATCCGAACATCAGTTTTCAAAGATTTACTTTTAAAGATGCTTTTACAATAAAATATTTTTTAAAACATTTCACCCCATATCTCACTCCCTTACGGATCGAGTTTCCAAGAGGATGAAATGTGGATCCTTTTATTTCTAACAGAGGCACCAAATACAAAAGTTCTTAGATTTAGCTTCAAATGTACTTGCTTAATAAAATATTTTCATAAAAGATTTCGTTCCATATTTCATCACTGTAGAGGTTGAATTGCCAAAATGTGTGAAACATATGTTATATTTGTAACAGACAAGTCAAATACCAATTTCCACGGGTATAGCTTTAAAAATACTCTAGTAATACCTTAACAATGATTTCTTTAGAAAACTGTCACACTCTATTTCACTGCTAAATTTCCAATAATGCTGATACATATATTTACTTATTTCTGACGTAGAAAGCAAAATAGGTCTAGCTTCATGTTGACTTAATAGCCACATGCTTTCAAAAAACTATGTATCCACTATTTCATCCCCTTAGCAGGGGGCTTTCAGAAAATCCCCTCCAGAAGACGCCAGCAATATAACATCAACAGCCCTTCCATATTCCAAGATTCTGTCCTCAGTGGTTTGGACTAGACGGTGACGAGCCAGTCATTCAGAACATTGCCTTTTATATGTACATAGTGGACACAATCCTGTACATCTACAGTTGCAACCCCTCCAACCGAAGTGCTTCATCCACGAAAGTGAGCCACGACGACGTACAGAAATGTACTCTACTTGCAAGTGTCTATCTGTTCACTACTCGACAAATTTAAACTATTACATGTGAGAAGGCTCTTACTTTTACACGACAATGTTTTAGTTGTTTTTACGCTACGTGCGCCTCCTCTACCCATCGTCATTTTTTTATTTGTGTATTTAAGTGGACGACTTCTTCCACATTCTTTTCTACGTATTACGTTTACCTAGTACAGTGACGTCTTTATCTTCTTTACTTCAACTATTAAACCTCTAGGACCTTGATCTACCTAGCGGTTATCCAAATGAAGACGCAGTAGCGTGGAAGCACTACAAGGAAGTTTTGAAGCTTTTGGGATAATATTTGTTGCTCTATTTTTAAACAACCTTCAATGATGTGCCTAAATATCACCCTAAGACTCTGCAGCTATGATTAAGAAGAAGTACGTCACGTATCATTCTTGAGAAATATGAGAATTTCTATTCAACTGAGCGTCTGGATGATCTATTAGCTTGCAATTTTATTCCCCCAATAATAAATTAATGTGTTCTCTGTTGTCAAGAATTATATCTTCTCAGAGGGCCACAGATATTTACACTTATGGTCTATCATGTCTATGTTCGTACTGTTGACGAAAGATCTTTTAAACATTATACTGTATTTTGTATTACGATTTTATTGATTATATTACACATGACGAAGGGTACATGTGTGCCTTGAATCTACCGCCACAGATAATATTTGAAAATACATTGTTTGCAGATGCTGCAATATAACTCTCGACTTCATGAACCGTAGTAGTACCCTTCGGCAGGAAACTTCGGGTCCTTGATTCCTTTCTCTCTCTGTCTCAGTCATTCTACACTTCCGTCGATTATGTTGTCCTTAGACCGTGGCAATTGTAAGTTTGTAGAGACATATAAGGAAACCTGTACAGGCTTATCAAGAAATCATCTAATTACACACCTGCAGTGGCGTAAGAGCAACGACATTTCAGCCCAAACCAGGAAGATCGTAATGAAATGTGAATGCACTATCTTTCGAATTTAACTATTGATTCCATTTACAGCTACACCTTTTAGAGGAGACGTAATGAGTATGTACTACACGAATAGGGGTGCTCATAGTTTTGTATCAAAAATTACAGGATATGTGTTTTTCACTTCCTTCTCATGATGGCACAGTTAGTTGTGTCCCGGTATTTTTTGAAAAATTTGTCATGTTTGCAGTCATTCACAGGGATTACATAAATATTAGGCAGTTAATAACCAAAACTCATCCGATTTACTTCAGTGTCTGTTGCGTTACAGAAATCAGTGATGTAGTCTTTATTTTCGTTTTCAACTGAAGTGATCGTGTAGGCCACTCTAAGACCTTCTAGACTGTGTATGTCTAAATTTTCTAATATTTCATATCTGTAGCAGCTCTTTTAGCTTCTCATTTTGTGTGAAAGTTAGATCTGTACTATACAGAGACGTATCTTTACACTATCGACATTCACAACGCGTTAATAGTTTGAAAGAGGTGTTGAAGTTTTGCAACTCATTTTGCGTCACTGTTCAGCAGCATAAAGACAATTGAATACTCTGTAACGAGCCCTGTAGACATCATTAGAGCGAAGCAATAGGCAAACGACGGCAGGGCGGATTTCTCCTGCATTTCCTAGTAACGTTTCCTCAGCTTTGAAAAAAAGGAAAAAAAGCAGAATATCAATTTTCGAAGTAGTACCGTCGAAGAGTGGCCCACTTTCCATCGAAAACAAGTAATAATAACTAATGAAATGAGTTACTCACAGAAAATTGTCCTCAGGGAGTAAGACGCGCAGTATCTCTTCTTCTGCTGTGTTCTTAATTAAATAACTCATTTCCAACGTGCTTTTCAGACGCAACGGCAATTAACTGACTGCTGTGTTCTTGGTTCTTTTAATGAAACTTGCATAATAAGACGATACTTACATACTACCTTCTTTCGAAGAACTGGCATTGCTGGCTGGTTACGAGGATTGCATATCCATACGGTTTCTAATTAAGTGGCTTTACATAGGTTCTTCTTTTTATTCTTGAGTGTATCGGTCATAGTAAGTACTGATAACGTTACAACATTGGAACACTATCGTTAATGCTTAGCAGACCATACGTGAGCGATCATTGAAGATGGTGATTTTTTCCTATTCACATACTTTTTTATCAATTTAAACACAATACATCACACCTCTCATCATACCGTTTAGTTTCACATTACACTTCAGAACACATATAAACTATTAGTACGTGATGATGTGATAAATCAACTGCATATAAGAATAAGTTTGGAAGTTGTAAATGGTTTTGCGCTGTAATACGCAAGTATACCCTGGCGAAGGAGAGCTTACAGTCTTCAATACAATCTTCTCGATTTCCAAGCCGCGTCTTTACGAATAAAACACTCCGAGCTTTCGATAGCTGTCTCCGTCATCCTCATCAGGAGATGAAATGGCTGGTGCCGATGGCGGAGACAGTTACCAAAAAGTAAACCGGGAAGATTTTACCGAAGCATGCAATCGCGAAGACTCCGAGGACAACTTACGGTCTTATCGGCTCACCGGCGGTGGCAGTGCATTTGTCATGCAGAATGATAACATCAAAAACAGCAATAAAGAATCCTTACCAGGCACACCAGTAACACGTATTTCAACCAAAATGAAAGAAGAAACTGAATGCAAGCTGCTTCGCTCCACAAAATTGGTTCAAATGGCTCTGAGCACTATGGGACTCAACATTTGTGGTTATCAGTTCAAAATGGCTCTGAGCACTATGGGACTCAACATCTTAGGTCATAAGTCCCCTAGAACTTAGAACAACTTAAACCTAACTAACCTAAGGACATCACACACATCCATGCCCGAGGCAGGATTCGAATCTGCTACCGTAGCGGTCACGCGGTTCCAAACTGAAGCGCCCAGAACCGTACGGCCACACCGGCCGGCGCTCCACAAAAACTTCGTGGCTGAAACACTCCTTGCGTCCACGATGCGAAATAGGGACATGCCAGGGGTATCCTGTGTTACACAGTCCTTGTTTTGAAACCAGGATGGATCTCTTGAAAGCAACACGGCCGATACAATTCCCCTGGCTTGTCCATTCCAAATCGCAGCTCCGTAGTTAATGACCTCATAGTCTACAGGATGTTGAGCGTCAGTCTCGCATCCCTCTTCTTCGTTTGACCCAAGGGAGGTGCAACTACTAATAAACATAATAGATCTTCTATTGTCAACCGGGAAGTCTGGCGAAATATAACAGAAAATTCCTTGGTAAACAATTACCAACAAAGGCACTTGAACGTTAATACAAGACGATTATCATTTTACAGGTGAACAACGCAACTAACCACAAATACATTGAAATAGCTTTGTTGCAGTGCCGTAATCAGTTTAGAGCATGCATGCATGCCCATTTTCCAATTACAGTAATGTTTCCCATCATCAGCAACGCGTCAGCTTCAGCACTGCACAAGAATATACGAATATTTAGCACCACTTTCGATAGTAAAAACATGATAATGTGCCTTTATTTAATAAAATTATAAACAGTCGACCAATTGAAATGGATAAAGAAATTCTTTACATAGGTTTCGACAAATATAAATTTGTCTTCTTCAGAAGGTAGCATTTTTACATTAGTAAGGACTAATGTACCATAGCCGTTTTTACAATTGTCGGCATAGATCCATGCGTCAAAAATAAAATATAGCCCTGAGTCGGTTGTGAGCGCTGCAAGATCCATGAACTATTTAATATTCACGTGACAAACCCTAATTCTAGGGCTACATTTTATTTTTGACACATGGACCTATGCCGATAATTGTAAAAACGGAGATGGTACATTAGTCCTTACTAATGTAAAATTGCTACCCTCTGAAGAAGACAAATTTATATTCGTCAAAACCTAGGTAAAGAATTTCTTTATCCATTGCAATTGATCGGCTGTTTATAATTTTATTACGTGAAACCGTTGCTGTTGTGTAGCTATGTTTAAAATATTGGCCCTCATTTATTTATACATACATGGTGAATCAATTTTAAACACTTACAAACGTTCTAGTGGACTGCGTTTTGTTTTACTATGTTGCTGTTGCAATGCAGAAAGTACACATATTCTAAATGAAGCACTGTGGCACTAATACAATGACATTTTTCACGACGGTTTAAGCTTCACACACGTACTTTACATTTGATATTTCTGTTTAAAAAGCAAACAGCGTCCACTAAATAAAGATATCAATCATTACCTATCGAACAGAGCTCTAAACCTAGCAAAGGTGCAACTAACGTCTTTACTCTAAGAGTGAACTTCTTATTGGAGGACTATGGGATAAGTTGTTTTCAGGATTTTTTAAAATAGGAACAACAGGCAATAGAAATTTTAACGGAACATTACAAAGGTATCAGCTTGCATACTACAAATTACACTTAGCTTACCTCACACACACACACACACACACACACACACACACACACATATATATATATATATATATATATATATATATATATTTCGTGCATAAATTTGAATGAAAGAATGTACTGATGAATATATGTCAATCCTATTACTATTTATTCTTTATATACATCAAAACAAATGCACATAAGAAATCGAAACACTGAACTGACTAAAAACTAAGATTTTAACTACAATCTAGTCCCAAAGCGCAGCATCGCAATTTCCTAGAAAAATTAAAAAGACCAGTTTGGTAATAAAGAATAGCACACATGTATCCCTTAATGTCTACAATACAAAATTAAGTCAAAGCATTGAAGGGCACCTGTATTTCAGGCCATTATACAAACCCTGAACTTGAGTTAATTTTCATTTATCGACGCACTCGAAGCAGACTGGGCGCCTGCAGGATGCACACATATGTCGGTTGCAGTTTCCACATGCGACTTAAGCCTTCTTATAAGATGATCGAGGACACAGGGAACACCTCTTCCGTTTTATAGAACCAACTCGTTAGTCTATAGATGCCACAGACTTACTGAGAATATGTGCAATTGAATCTCTGTGTTCTCTAGGGATTCTTCTATTGAGTTATCTTTCATTTAGAAACGACTCACGCCTTGAAATACCTTCTAGGAAATCAGATCATTAGAATGACCTGTTGTTTTTGAAGACTGAAAAACAGCATACGAATTTACACAAAAAAACGTTGAGAAACCCAGAAAATCCAGTCACTGGCCAACGACAGGTGTACCTATTATTTGAAAAGGTCATTCACTTTTAAACTAATCCATCAATATTATCTTTTGCTTGACTGTAAAACATTACAGTACCCAGTTTGCTGATTTCACTGTCAGTGCTCTTGTAGTGATGCATGAATGAAATTAATATGAAAATACACGACTGTGCTTAACCTGGCACACAATAATTTTAGCGCAACGCAATCTGACTTTCAATAATCCCTACAAAACAATGCCCCAGACTAACTTTAACCTATACCTTTCACAAATCACTTACCTCACAAAAATCTTCGTTACTGGAACTACTACAATACAGCGAGCGCCACTACTGCCAGCTAAATAAAAGATTCAAACTACTGAAGGCACTAACTACTGATAGGGATAGTTAGCAAATGAAAGATATTAATAGAGAACAAACAATGTATTTACCTTAATATTCATAATTGACATCCAGTATTACAAAACTCCGCCATCTCTCTCCCCACATCCACCACTGCTGGCGGCTCACCTCCAAGTGCCCAACGCTACGCGCTGTTCGCATCAACAATGGCAGACAACAATTCAAACTAGCCACATACTGCACACAGCACAGCCAGTGATTTTCATACAGAGAGCGCTACGTGGCATTACCCATATAAAAAATCTAAACAGCCTACTTACATAGCCCCCATGCTCCCCACAAAAAATTTTACAAAATATTTTTGGGCAGTGGCCAATAAAGATTTGATAAAATTATTTTTCTTGGGCACGTAGAGAACAAGTGTAGTATATTGCGTAAAACCATATTCAGATAACCCCCACTTTACTATTCTTTTCAGGAAATAATTGTAATGGAATTACCCTTGTATTTTTGTTCTCTGTGCTGACGTAAGTTAGCTTTCGATTTTTCAGTTCCTTAGCAACTTCTAACCAACTGAAATAATTGTCAGCCACAATGTTTCTACAGGTACCTTTAATAGGCCTCGCCAGTCGAATTACAATCTATGATGGTATTAACAGTTTGTTCTCCTGAGGTGGCAAACTCAGTACATAGTGTTTTTTTGGTAACAAAGAATGTCATGATTTTAGACCGTATTTTTTAGTTTTTCTCCCCATATACAATCATAACAAGCATCGCCCGTGAAATAATAGCAACATTTCATCAGTGCAGGATGTTTCTCCTATACAGTAACATTCTTGAGTGGTTCCAACCACAAATTAAATACGATAGTGCAGCTGCATGGTATGTTTTCAATCCCTCATTTCTGATACTGGAGTGATAAAATCGAAGAAACACCAATCGGAATAGCATACACTTCAGTGACCAAATACAACGAAATACATTGATATAAAATTCATGAATACTTCCTAATGTCTTTTCCGACGTTCTTTTGCACGGCAGCAACTCGACGTGGCATGGACTTATCAAATCGTTGTAAGTACCCTCTGAAAATATTTAGCCTTGCTGCCTCTAAAGCGGTCCATAACTGCGAAAGCATTGCCGGTGCAGGATTTTGTGCACCTCTCACTCATGTCCCATAACTGTTCGATGGGATTCACGTCGGGCCAAATGATTCGCTCGAATTGTGCAGAATGTTTGTCAAACAACTCTCTAACACTGTGGCCCAGTGACACTGCCATTTATAAAAATTCCATCGTTATTTGGGAACAAGAAGTCCATGAATGGCTGAAAATAGTCTCCAAGTAGACGAACATACCCATTTACATTCACTGATCGGTTTGGTTGGACGAGAGGATGTATGACCACACTGTTATGATGCCACTACCAGTTTGCATAGAGCCTTGTTGACGACTTGGACCCGTGGCTTCGTGAGCTCTGCACTACACTATCATCAGCTTTTAACAACTAAAATCGGGCTCATCTGACCATGGAACGATTTTACAGTCGTCAAGACTCCAAACGATATGGTCATGTGCCAAGGAGAGGTGATGTGCTGTTGCCAAAGGCACTTGAGTCTGTCGTCTGCTGCCACAGCCCATTAACGCCAAATTTCGCCACACCAACGGATACGTTTCTCGTATATCCTACAGTGGTATATGCGGTTCTTTCACGCAGTGTTGCTTGTCTGTTGGCACTGATAACTCTACGCAAACCCCAGTGCTCTCGGCCATTATGTGAAGGCCATCAGTCAATGAGTTCTCCGTGACGAGAAGTACTGCTTGGTCCACGGCACAGTCTTAGCACTGTGGACCTCGTGATACTGAATTCTCTAACGGTTTCCGAAATAGTATGTCCGAAGAGTTCAAAGTCTGTTGAAGTTTGAGTCACAAGCGATGGCGATTGAGCTTAGGCTCGTTCTGCGCACCTACGTCACGCATTCTACGACAGCCAATGAGCGTTCAGTAATATTCCGCTCACTACCCTGTGAATGCTGTACCCAATGCAAGCGTTAAACGTGATCGTGTTATTTAGTGAATTTTTATTTCTTTTTTTGCGATTTCTCTTGGACGATTGAGGTAGTAAGTGTCAAAGTCTAAACAAGAAGTGAGAGATAATATTTGCAAGGTACAAGCGTACATCAAGCGCAAAGCACGTGCATGCGTGTACCGCAATTGTCGTTTGGTTCAAAAAAAAAATGGTTCAAATGGCTCTGAGCATTATGGGACTCAACATCGTAGGTCATAAGTCCCCTATAACTTAGAACTACTTAAACCTAACTAACCTAAGGACATCACACACACCCATGCCCGAGGCAGGATTCGAACCTGCGACCGTAGCAGTCCCGCGGTTCCGGACTGCAGCGCCAGAACCGCTAGACCACCGCGGCCGGCAATTGTCGTTTGGGACCAGCAACAATACAATACCGGTCCGTTTCTCGACCTGCACGACCATCGTTCGTGGACCGGACTACAATTCCCGTTATGCGGCCATAATTACGTCGGAAACCTTTTCACATGAATCACCGGTACAAATGATAGCTCCTCCAATGCATTGCCATTTTATACCCTGTGTACGTTATACTACCGCCATCTTTATATGTGCATGTCTCTATCCCATGACTTTTGTTAGCACAGTGTATATCGTGACCACTTCCGTCTGTAGCACAGAGAGGTTCTACATACTCTTTACTGTATTTAAAAATTGTATTGTTGTACAATAACCCAATAAGGCCTTCATCTCAGTCAAAGTTGTATCTCTCAGTCTGGGTCGCGTTTCATGTATTTCTGCATATTCGGATCTTCTCATTAGTTGTCTGTTACTACTTCAAGTTCGAAAAAATACATCCCACACCTGTAGTGGTGTGAAAGAATGTCTAAAATGTAATGAATTCCTTTGATTCAACTTAATTGTCTATAATATTGTGATCAGTATTTGTACATTTCTCTTGGTTCCTGTGCTGACTAATTATATCTGTTGCATCGATAGGGACATTTCTGTTCATTTTATTTACTAAATGGCAGTTCAGTATCATCAGTGCCTTTATACATCCAAATCGGATTCAGTATCATGTTCACTGTTGTGATCAGGATCAGTCTCCTGCCAGCTTCAGCATCACTGTGAGTGGGAGAATAAAGCTGAATTGAGGACAGGTTGAATTGTTGGCAAATTTATTCAAAATGGCAGACCTATGTGGATTGTCCCCCACTTCCTCTCTGTGGGGGGTAGATATGGCAACATTGCATTGTTGACACCACCACCCACACTCCTCCTCCATCCCCATTACCCTCCTTCTCCCCCACTTCCCCCACCCCTCCACCACTTCCCCCTTCTCCTCCCACACTTCCTCTCCTTTCCCCCACTAGAGAAGTGGTGGGAGAAAGAGTCAATCTGTCCTGAGCTGGTGGAGAGGAAGGATATAACATATTGTCTTGGGAATTGTGTTCAATTAGTTATATCTGTATTATCCTCATGGAAGAATTTCCTAAAGAATAGTGGGAAAACCAAACTGACAATTACCCGACAGCCTTGCCATACAGCAGCTTAAAACTGGTGGGGCGAATGAAGAGTGATCTCATGAAGGAACAATTGTCCACTTACAGAAAGCGCTCAGACATCGATAACTGACACAAAATCATAATGTCGCCTACACATCGAAAACGCTTTGTAAATCACTGTATTTCGGAGAAATCTCCGGGCTACACATAGAAAAACATCTGAAAAATGTCAACAAATGGTTCAAATGGCTCTGAGCACTATGGGACTTAACATCTGGGGTCATCAGTCCTCTAGAACGTAGAACTATTTAAACCTAACTAATCTCAGGACATCACAAACATCCATGCCCGAGGCAGGATTCGATCCTGCGACCGTAGCGGTCGCGCGGTTCCAGAGAGAAGCGCCTAGAACCACTCGGCCACAACGGCCAGCGCAAAAACGTCGACATAACAACACCTGTTCTTGTAACACACTGCCTGCTGCAGGTATAAGAACTTTAGCTCTACAGGTACAAAAACATACACACATCAAAAAACGTCCATGAAATGTTTACACAACAAAGCCTGATCTAGCGAGAGAGGAAAAAAAAGATAGTTAAACAAATCCATAAGCTGCCACAAGCTGCTTTACACCTACAAAACATCATGTCATAAATAATGTTGATAAGGTCCTCTAACGCCATATAGAAAACAGGCCACGAATCTAAATCACGCGTCACCACTGCCAGTCTCTCCACACTGCTGCTGCCACGGTGTCTCTCGTTCAACTGACGGTGCTGCACCAGCTGGCATGCCGTCTGTGGCAGTCAAATGGCTCTGAGCACTATGGGACTTAACTTCTGAGGTCATCAGTCCCCTAGAACGTAGAACTACTTAAACCTAACTATCCAAGGGACATCACATATATCCATGCCCGAGGCAGGATTCGAACCTGTGACCGTAGCGGTCGCGTGGTTCCAGACTGAAGCACCTAGTACTACTCGGTCACTCCGGCCGGCATGTGGCACTCACCCATGGCCAGCAGAGCCGGACACTGCTGGAGTGCCAGCAGTTGTGTCGGCCCGTAACGCTGTACCTGTTTGAGCCCTTTGTCTCACTACCTGCTCACCGGACGGATGGCCCGCACTGTCCCAGCTTAGGTGTGTGTGTGTGTGTGTGTGTGTGTGTGTGTGTGTGTGTGTGTGTGTGTATTTTCAACCCTAGTCATCACTGCAACAGATGTCTGCCTGTTGCAAAATCTGTCCAGCAAATGCCTCATATCTATTAACGACCTACCTGGAATCTACGTGTTCTCCTAGTTGGAAATAAGCGTATCTCCAAGGACGACTAGGGATGCCTTAACAAGACGTTTTTGAATATACCACGAAAACAGGGACCCATAGATTTGTCGGAAACACAACAAAACATTTCACTGTCAGGGACAATACCGATCTAAGAGGGACAATGAAGCCAGGAGCAGCCAGTAGAAGCCGAAAGGTCTCTGCCTTCTGTGGGAACTCGTAGCTTTGAAACACTGCAGTTTATCTCGTTAGAGGTTACTGTGATCTACCACCACCTTTTAAGAAGAGTTGTGCTCACAGAGGTTCCCAGACCACCCACTAGAAGTCAGCAGGTCTATGTATACGAGGAAGATTGGGACTGTACCCTTGTCTGAAACAGAACAAAATATTTCACTGTCAAAGGCTATACCGACTCATTTAGGAAGGGGATTTTCCTCACTGACAAAGAAGTGTGAACCATCCCAGGAGAAGAAGTCGGCAGTTACTTCATCTGTGGGAACTTGCAGTTTTGTCTGAAACATGGCAATTTATCTCACTAGCTACCTACCGAGTACTTACAAGAAGGAGACCACCCAGTAGAAGCTATGGATCTGTGCCTGTCAAAAACAATGGTAACACCTATACCTTGACAGGACTGAGCCTCTTGGTCTAACATACTGTAACAGTAGACTAGCAGACTTTCTCCAACTTGCTGTTCATAGATCCTGCAATCCTACTGGCTGCCGCAGAAATAGGGGTAGGAGCTTGAAGTTATATAAACCCCACGCCCTTTTGTGTCATCTTCATTCTTACTCCGCAGCAGTTATTGTTTGCCAGTATGAAGCAGTCCTCGTCCACTGACAGAGCCATCGGTTTGGGCCTAATCCTCTTCCACTTCAGTGATAGTTTGCTGTCCTATCGCTTCTTGCCATGTATCTGTGTACAAGTTCCTCAGTAGCTACTTCACTTTTAGACTGGTGAAAGGCAATTGTTCCTACAATTCAGTGGTAGTTTGCTGTCCTCTATACTCATCCATGTGAGTGTGTGTGCGTGCGTGTGTGTGTGTGTGTGTGTGTGTGTGTGTGAGAGAGAGAGAGAGAGAGAGAGAGTTTGTGTGTGTGTGTGTGTGTGTGTGTGTGTGTGTGTGTGTGTATGTGTGTGTGTGTGTGTCTGAGAGAGGGAGAGAGAGAGAGAGAGAGAGAGAGAGAGAGAGAGAGAGAGAGATCATATTTCGTAATATATTTTCGTAGTTCATTGGGAGACTTTGTGGTTCATTTTTGTTACAAAAAGTTTCTTCGTTATTGTTACAGAATTCATTCATCAAAAGCAGAATGAATTAATTTGAGAGCTGGAGGCTGAAAGAGGCCGTTTCACGAGGGTACGCAGCCCATTGAGGTCGTGGTACAGCCTCGAGCTGCGATTCCATCAGCACATTACCCGTGTAAGTACATAATTTAGTGTTTATATTTCATAATATATATTCATATTAGTATAAGTTTACAATTCTTTTTTCTTATAACTGTACGCGATCTCGACAAGAATGAGTGGTTGCTCAAGCTTGTAGGCGAGCAGGTCAAAGAGTCTGAGCAGTTTCCAGCGGAAAACCCCGCCATGTAAGTACATATTCTCGTTATATAGTTTTTTTGCAGTGTTGTATTTCAAGTATATATGTCCATGCTGTTTACATTTTTATGTCGATATGTTGTTGCTATTATAGGTGACTAAGAGCAGGTCGAGGGGTGTGTTACACCACCTCTAATAAACTTATCGCAACAACCATGTAATTACATGTGTGTTTATCAAATCTAATTTCGTAGTATATTCTAATTTGGGAAAGATAAACCTTTCCAGTCCGTCATCATGCTGTTTTTGTTATTAAAACTTCCATAGGGGGGATAGTCCGGTGGGTGCATGATGATGAGATTCCGAAGTCGATGGAGAAAATGGAGTGCGAGGTGCAGTTCCTTGAAATCCAACCACTGATGTGAGACTGGGTGGAGGCAGTGACCAAAGACCTTACACCTTGGGTGTATGGTTTCATCATGGAGGCAGGGAAATTTCGGTAGTTATCTTTATTTTCTGCAATATATAAATCAAAACCAAGAAGATTTCCAAAAGTAAACACTAAATTTCTCACGCAAAATCAAGACCAATTCTGTGATACACTAAACATACGAAAAATGGATGATTGGGAAGAAATTAAAGAAACAATGCTACAGTCAGTTAAAGAAATGGGACAACCACGAAGAATACCAAGACACAGAGGGTGGAACGAGCTGTGTCATGAAGCAATTGACATCGACTAAAGGCATGGAAAAAATGGAACAGTTATTAGAAACATGAATACTGGGAAGAGTTAAATAAGAAAGAAAAAACAGCAGAAATGATCATATCAGCGAAAAGAAAATATGACAAAGACAGATTAGAAGAAATGGATGCAGACTTTAAAAGGAACAACGCTAGAGACTTCTATAAGACTTTGAAAGACGTTTTAACAGTATTCCAGTCACCTAAATGGAAAAATGGTTTTAAGCAATAAAGAGAACTGCCAGATTTTAGCTGAATACTTTGAAAATTTATTCAATTGTGAAAAGCCTAACGACAGATTGTTGTTGTTGTGGTCTTCAGTCCAGAGACTGGTTTGATGCAACTCTCCATGCTATTCTATCCCGCGCAAGCTTCTTATCTCCCAGTACCTACTGCAGCCTACATCCTTCTGAATTTGCTTAGTATATTCATCTCTTGATTTCCCTCTACGATTTTTACTGTCCACGCTGCCTTCCAGCACTAAATTGGTGATCCCATGATGCCTCAGAACATGTTCTACCAACCGATCCCTTCTTCTAGTCAAGGTGTGATACAAATTTCTCCCTTACTCTATTCAATACCTCCTCATTAGTTATGTGATCTACCCATCTAATCTTCAGCATTCTTCTGTAGCAAAACATTTCGAAAGCTTCTATTCTCTTCTTGTCCAAAGTATTTATCGTCCACGTTTCGCTTCCATTCATGGCTCCATTCCATACAAATACTTTCAGAAACGATTCCTGACACTTAAATCTATACTCGAAGTTAATAAATTTCTCATCTTCAGAAACGCTTTCCTTGCCATTGCCAGTCTACATTTAATATCCACTCTACTTCGTCCTTCCTCAGTTATGTTGCTCCCCAAGAAGCAGAACTCATTTACTACTTTAAGCAACTTACTTCCTAATCTAATACCCTGAGAATCACCCGATATAATTCGACCACAGTCCATTATCCTCGTTTTGCTTTTGTTGACGTTCATCATATATCCTCCTTTCAAGACACTGTCCATTCCGTTCAGCGGCTCTTCCAGGTCCTTTGCTGTCTCTGACAGAATTACAACGTCATCGGCGAACCTCAAAGTTTTTATTTCTTCTCCATGGATTTTAATTCCTACTCCGAATTTTTCTTTTGTTTCTTTTACTGCTTGCTTAATATACAGATTGAATAACGTTGGGGAGAGGCTACAACCCTGTCCCACTCCCTTCCCAACCACTGCTTCCCTTTCATGCCCCTCGACTCTTATAGTTGCCATCTGATTCTGTACAAATTGTAAATAGCCTGCCACCTTCAGAATTAGGAAGAGAGTATTCCAGTCAACATTGTCGAAAGCTTTCTCTAAGTCTACAAATGCTAGAAACGTAGATTTGCCTTTCCTTAATGTATTTTCTAAGATAAGTGGTAGAGTCAGTATTGCCTCACCTGTTCCAACATTTCTATGGAATCCAAACTGATCTTCCCCGAAGTCCGCTTCTACCAGTGTTTCCATTCATCTGTAAACAATTCGTGTTAGTATTTTGCAGCCATGGCTTATGAAACTGATAGTTCAGCAATTTTCACATTGGTCAACACCTGCTTTCTTTCGGATTGCAGTTATTATGTTCTTCTTTAAGTCTGATGGTATTTCGCCTGTCTCATACATCTTGCTCACCAGATGGTAGAGTTTTGTCAAGGCTAGCTCTCCCAAGGCTATTAGTAGTTCTAATGGAATGTTGTCTATTCACGGGGCTTTCTTTCGGCTTAGGTCTTGCGACCGAACCGCTGAATCTTTCCATCAGTAAATGGGGTATGTTCTCCACTGACTCGGTTGTTTTAACCCCCTCCACTGACGGAATGACCCCCTTCCCAATTCCGTATGTATAAAACCAATACGGACTTGTAGCTGTCACGCCTTTGCGCTTACTGCTACGTATTTTAACTGTACATAGCTCAGTCCCAATGGTAAGAGGCAGTAGTGAATTCACGTAGTTAATATTTGAATCCAGCACAGCTGCCACAAGCTCAGCTCACTTTTACTCCACTCCTACCCTCGCCATTGCACCACATTAACTAGGTGCTACGTGGACCTTGCTAAATTCACTTGCGTATACATTTTTGACCGTTACTCGCCAGTATTTACCTAATGATTAGTACACTCCTAACCGGACTATTTCCCTAAGAGCTGTGATGATTGAACGGGTTCGATCCACGGCCTACAGTGCCCTACAGTTCACACGGTAACACTGCCTACCTGACCCACTTAACTTGGTAGTGAGCTTATGTATCCAATCACCACTGCTAGCAGCAGTGGATAATCCTATCAGCACGACGAGAGCAGCAGACTTACCGTCGAATCCTCCTGAAAATACTTATAACTACGGTCGCCAGCTCTGAAGGAGCAAAAGAATAAATCAATTTTTGGGCTCGTTTCAAAGTGAAATGGCTTGAGTTGAATTTAAACTTAATTCTGAATATTACTATTTCTGATCATTCTAGATGAGTCTACAAAGCAAATACTCTCTCAATTTCTGTGAGTTGGCTTGGTAATTACTACCTAGACAGGTTATGCAACTTCGGTTAACAAAATTCTATCCTTCAACTTATTTACTGATTTTGGATATTACTCTTTGGACCATTGATACAGAATTAGTTAAGTGACTTTACTTGAAAGGTTGCTCAGAAAAATTTAAGTAACTATAAATAGGCGACTCATTCTGGTGTGACCATTGCTCTTTTCAACATTCATATACGCTAAAGTATTCTACAACCAAAGGAATTGTAAATGAAAGAGGCTATGGTGGCCTCAGTCTGATTTCACTATACTATGTTTGAGGTTACTACACTTTACAATGAACAACATGTGTCGTAATTTTACTCATTACTATATTCTGTCCTCTGCACTTGCATAAAAGAAAACTGGTATTCTCCTTTTACATGTATACAAAGTTCGACTTTACAATTGCAAGCAGTCTAGCCTTGGGTAGACGTGTCGGTGCTGGTGGTGAGATGCATGTGGCTAACGCAGCTCTTCACGCTTCATGCTCTTAATGGCGGCTGGAACTACGAGCTGCAGCACTCGTATAAGCTACTGCACGTCCGCCATAAAATCTGGGCACAGGAACTCTTACAATCAGCCCCAGTGGCATAAAGGCGGCTTCAACAACCATTCGTCGCGTTTTACTCCAAAAATGGCGACGACATTCGCCTCTTCGCTGTTGCACAATCACTTTTGCGTGAGCACAGTTACGCACGTCCGATCACGTCAACATTCCCCAGGCCATTCCATTGTTCAGTCCCTGTGTCTCCAGCTACCCCTAGCTACGCTCATATCACCAAGAGTGGGGGCGTTCCCCTACCACCTTTTTACCGAAATCATTTAGTATTTAAGAATATTTATATTTACTACCCTGGAGTTCATATCAGTCATAATAATTTACTACTAGCGCTTTACAACATTAAATTATACAGTAATAACTTATAATTACCAAGAAAAAGAATACATTTGACTCCGAGAGCTTAGTGCATTGTCTGACAGGCAGCGCTAATTCCCAGTTTCGCCAATAGATGGCATCAGGGTGCACTCCCTGGCAGTCTCACACAAGCGCGCCCGTTTCCGACGCGCGGGCTCCAAATTACTGTCAGCCCACCATCATTTCAGTTCCGTTACAGTCTATCAGTGCTCTGTCAAACTCTTCACGAATTATCATATCTCCCATTTCATCTTCATCTACATTCTTTTCCATTTCGATAATATTGTCCTCAAGAACATTGCCCTTGTATAGACTCGCTGTACACCCCTTCGACCTTTCTTCTTTTCCCTTCTTTGCTTAGAACTGGGTTTCCATCTGAGCTCTTGATATTCATGCAAGTGGTTCTCTTTCCTTCAAAGGTCTCTTTAATTTTCCTGTAGGCAGTATCTATCTTACCCCTAGTAATATACGCCTCTACATCCTTACATTTGTCCTCTAGACATCCCTTCTTAGCCATTTTGCACTTCCTGTTGATCTCATTTGTGAGACTTTGAATTCCTTTTTGCCTGCTTCATTTATTGCATTTTAATATTTTCTCCTTTCATCAATTAAAATCAATGTATCTTCTGTTACCCAAGGATTTCTACTAGCCCTCATCTTTTTAGCTACTTGATCCTCTGCTGCCTTCACTATTTCATCCCTCAAAACTACCCATTCTTCTTCTACTGCCTTTCTTTCCCCCATTCCTCTCAATCGTTCCCTAATGTTCTCCCTGAAATTCTCTACAACCTCTGGTTCTGTCAGTTTATCCAGATCTCATCTCTCTAAATTCCCACCTTTTTGCAGTTTCTTCAGTTTTAATCTACACTTCATAAGCAATAGAGTGTGGTCAGAGTCCACATCTGCCCCTGGAAATGCCTTACAATTTAAAACCTGGTTCCTAAATCTCTGTGTTACCATTATATAATCTATCTGAAGCCTTTGAGCATCTCCAGGCCTCTTCCATGTATACAACCTTCTTTTTTAATTCTTGAACCAAGTGTTAGCTATGATTAAGTTATGCTGTGTGCAAAATTCTACCAGTCGGCTTCCTCTTTCATAGCTTACCCCCAATCCATATTGACGTACTACATTCCCTTCTCTTCCTATTCCTACTACAGAATCCAGTCACCCGTGACTATTAAATTTTCGTCTCCCTTCACTATCTGAATAATTTCTTTTATCTCATCATACATTACATGAATCTCTTCGTCATCCGCAGAGTTAGTTGGCATATAAACTTGTTCTACTGTGGTAGGCGTGGGCTTCGTGTCTCTCTTGGCCATAATAATGCGTTCACTATGCTGTTTGTAGTAGCTTACCAGTGCTCCTATTTTTTATTCATTATTATACCTACTCCTGCGTTACCCCAGTTTGATTTTGTATTTATAGCCCTGTATTCACTTGACCAGAAGTCTTGTTCCTCCTGGAACCAAACTTCACTAATTCCCACTATCTCTAACTTTAACCTATCCATTTCCCTTTTTAAATTTTCTAACCTACCTGCCCAATTAAGGGAGCTGACATTCCAAGCTCCAATCCGTAGAACGCCAGTTTTCTTTCTCCTGATAACGATGTCCTCGTGAGTAGTCCCCGCCCAGAGATCCGAATGGGGGACTATTTTACCTCTGGAAAATTTTACCCAAGAGGACACCATCATCATTTAACCACACAGTTTAGTAGCATGCCCTCGAAAAAATTACGGCTGTAGTTGCCCCTTGCTTTCAGTCGTTCACAGTACCAGCACAGCAAGGCTGTTTTGGTTAGTGTTACAAGGCCAAATCAGTCCATCATCCAGACTGTTGCCCATGCAGCTACTGAAAAGGCTGCTGACCCTCGTCAGGAACCAAACTTTTGTCTGGCCTCTCAACAGATACCCCTCCATTGTGGTTACACCTATTATATGGCTATCTGTATCGCTGAGGCTTGCGAGCCTCCCCACCAATGGCAAGGTCCATGGTTCATGGAGGGGGGGAATGACAGATTACAATTTCAAAAACCACCATATGAAAATGCAGCATTGGTACCACCTACAGTAGAAGAAATAGAAAAGATCATAAAACCATTGAAGAATAACAAAGCACAAGGAGAGGATGGGATAGTAGCAGGAATTTGGAATCTAGGGGGCTTATAGGCATGGCAGGAATTTCACAAGGTAATTAAAGACATTTGGACAACAGGAGTCATATCCAGTGACTGGAAACAAGCATTGATCCATCCTGCACATAAAAAAGGAGATAAAACAAGACACCAACAACTACAGGGGTATATCCTTGTTACAACTAACATACAAAATATTGTCTAAATCACTTTTAAATAGAACAGAGGAACAAGCAGAACCTAATATAGGAGACTATCAATCAGGATTTAGAAAAGGTAGATCATGTGCTGAACAGATTCTTAAGTTAAAAATAATTTTGAGAGTGAGAGCTATATAGAATAAAAATACGGTAGTTACTTTCATAGACTTCAAGAAGGCCTATGACTCACTTGATAGACAAACACTATCAGGGATAGATGAAAACACCAGAAGCCTTGTTGAACAAACGCTCACAGATACAACATCAAGGATTAAGTTTCAAGGCGAAATTTCTGAACCATTCAAAATCAAAACAGGAGTTTGACAAGGAAATGGACTGTCCCCAATTCTCTTTAAATTGGTTTTAGATAAAATAGTCAAAACATGGGAAAGCACATTAAAGAACAGAATCACAAGGGATATAAACATGGACCAATGAAAGAACAAATTTGAAGTGAAATGTTTAGCCTTTACAGATGATATGGCATAGATAGCTGAAAACTGAATAGACGCGATAGTTATGCTTGATCTGTTACACGAGACTGCTGAAAAGACTGGGCGAAAAATATCCTATGAATAAACCGAGTATATAGAACACGAACATAATACAGAAAACTTTATGAACCCAAGTATGGAAAAATTAAAAGATTTGATAAACTCAAATACCTGGGGGAGTGGATCTAAACCATGGACTGAATAACACAACAAATAAAGAAAGAATAATAAATTTAGAATTTACATATAAATTAACGCAAAACTACAACAAATAAGAAATCAGTATCCATACAAGCGAAGATTAAACATTATAATTCAGTTATTAGGACCCAAGCAGGATATAGCTCAGAGTGCCGAACATTGAATAAAAAGACGAATTAAGAGAGCGAGAAAAAAAGAGAGGGAAAATACTAAGAAAAATTCTAGGTGCTGAGAAAAACAATGAAAATAGGTGGTTTGAAAGGAGAAATGAAGATTTATACAAAAATACAGAAAAGATCACAGATACATTGAGGAACAGAGGGCTCAAATGTGATGGACATTTAAAAAGAATGGAAGAAACACAGATTAGAAAGAAAATTTTAATTATGTTAGTAAGCTGAAAAAAAACTCTAGGACAGATAGAAGCTGTAAAGAAAGATGACAACAAAATAGGTATTACAGAAGAAATAATTCGTGACAGGAATCACTTCAGGCTACTGATAAAAAACGTGAACTATGAAGAAGATGAGCCAAAACATCGACCCAAGAGAGTGTGGACAGATGAGCAGAGATGAGCAGTTGGAGAGAGAATGGAGAAGTATTGGGAAGAAAGGAAGAAAAAGCAACACCATAAGTATTAAGTTGTATGCCGTCCATAATTGGCCAAATTCATAAATAATATATAACAGTGTTCTTTACTTGCACCAACAGCATGTGAATGTACCTGCTTACTGCCCCTCTCTCTCTCTCTCTCTCTCTCTCTCTCTCTCTCTGCACAGCTACACCATCACAGCAGGCTGTGCAAGGGTGCAAAGTACAAAGGAAGCCAATAAAACCAACATAACGTGGTTCTGTGCGACATGCTTCACCGTGCAGGATAAGGATTGCAGCTGCACAGGCCGCTTCCACGTCTCCATTGTTGCAGTCTCCACCTCCACTGCCACAGCTCCCGACTCCGCTGCCACAGCACCTGCTGCCCCACATACCACTCCTGCGTCCATGGGAAACATTACCATCAGTTGCTAGGACACCATCTCCATGCAAGCGACAACCATCTCAGTGACCAGTCTCACCGCAGCCCAGCTCCTCCCATTGGGCTAATGCAGATGCCTAGTATCCCTGACTTGCACCACCACCACAGCAACCTGGAGCAGAGGTAGACACAGCTGCTTGTACATCTCACTGGCCTGCATCCCCCCATCCTGGTTACTCCCACTTGGGCAATGAAGACTGTCAGCAGCATCCCTCCCAGCAAACAACTAGTTACAGCATTTCTGTGGTTGGCAGCAGCTTCCTCTCCAGTCTTAATAGTGATTAGTACCAAGTTAGTAACTCCATTGTGGTTGAGGGCGATTTTTATGACCGAATCGCATTCTCGCGAATTAAGAACCAAGCAGGGGCTACAAAGACCCAGCAGGGCTTCAGAATTCATGCCTTCCCCTGCTGGAGAGAGAGTTCACCCATCTTATTAATCATCTGCGGTTCCTCTCCATTAAGTGCACTGCAAAGCTGTGGTGTGAGCTCTTACATGCCCACCAAAGAAGGTAGCGCTGCAAAGGACACCAGCATCGTCTACATTTGGGGGAGAATCTGAGTGGTATCATGGAGCACTCAATCGCCATGTGGTATGAAGACTTCACCTTAGCACTATATGAGACAAGATTCCTGAGACGAAACTTAGAGGCTCAGGTAAAGCACTCAGCTGAGTAATACACCTCAACACTTATGTGCATGTCCATGATCCAGTTCACAGTGGGCCCAGTTATATCAAGCTTCCTGATAATGTAGCAGCCAGTCAGGCTTGTATTAATGTCCAAAACAAAAAAGACAGTTATTGTTCTGCAGGGCCAATCATGGCCTGCGAAAGAAATTATCTGACTCATCTGGCGTGCACATCTCAGTACAGTGGAGTTATTGACGCTTGTGTGTTTTATTATTATTTTTTTTTACTTTAACAGCATTGCATTCCCCAATAAATCCCAGGACATATCTATATTTGAGGTACATAATACCAATATATCAGTTCATGTTTTTTCCTGGAGAAGTGCAAGTCAGATCAGGTACAGTTTCGAACAGAGTCGTCGATCCGTCCATTTCTCGGAATTTGCAAGTCAGTGTAAATTGTACATCAACCTGCTGTTCTTCTCATATGAGGAAAAATAAGGAGAAAAACAATTATTATTAGTGTTGGCTCAAGGAAATACCACACCTTCTCTCATACCCACTGAATAAACATGGGCATAAGCAGCATATTTGCTTAAAGTAAAGGACTTTTCCACAAGCAAGTTATCAGTAAGGCATCACATTTATTGGTCTACCAGAAATCCGGTACATCTTATAATGCCTACCAAGTAAAAGAGATTCTTAAAGTTTAAGAATGCTCATCATGAGGAGCGATGCCCCTTTGTAGTTTATGCTGATTTCGAATGCCTCCTCGCTCCAATGACTTGCTGTGAAGGCGATCCCACAGCCTCACATACAGTCTTTACAGAAAAACATATACCATCTATGGTAGTGTACCAGGTCATGTATATGTACGATTCAAGTCTTAGCCATCAAAAATCATGTGTCAGAGACAACCCAGGGATTTGGTTTCTCCCTGATCTCGAAAAAATTTTAATGGGAAGTAGGTAAGTTTTACAGTACCAACATTCCGATGGCAAAGTCAAAGGGGAATGACGTTTTCTAACATTTTGTACAAGAAGGCTGTTGACTGTCATATCTGTGGTCAGTCGATAGACACATGCGCCCTGAAGTATCAATTTTCATGAAAAATAGGCGCCTTTTTCCAGAATCTAGGAGTGTATGATGCTCACTTTATAATTGAGCATTTGGCTAAATTCGGTTCGAATAATGATCAGGTCAGTGTCCTGCTCGACAGTGTCGAGAAATAAATCTCATTCGCCAAATGAATTATGCCAAGAATTATGATACCCTTCCTGGACTCGCTGCGCTTTATACAGCCATCTCCTCAGAAAATTCTTGAAATTCTGCCTCAGGAGGATATGCACATTACCTGAGTTGCATATCCTCATGGTGCAAGGTTTCAGCTTGTGAAAGACATACAAGCATCTGGGTTGACTTCTCAACATAGCTGCACTCTCCAATAACCTTACACGTAATGCCATATTGGATGCAAAGTATGAGCATGTTGTGAATGTTTGGTAGGATTTTAACGTCCCAAATTTTGGAGAGTATACAAGAATTTATATGGATACAGACATGCGTTGGCTAACAGATGTTTTCGAGAAATTCTGTTTGTATGCTTGTCCACATATTCTCTGGATCCTGCATTTCATTACACAGCATTGGGTCTTTCTTGGGATGCCATTCTCAAGAAAACGAAAATAAACACCGAGCTTTTGACCGGTGCTGACATGCTTTTTTTTTCTTTCAGTGAAGGACCCACGGGAGGCTTTGCCAATGAGTGCATAGAAACTAAAAAGATGAATAACCAATGTATGGGTGAGATGTGTAACACATCCCTTGATTCGGGCTATATTATTTATCTAAATGTGAATAACCTACATAAGCATGCCATGCAACAATCATTGCCAACCGATGTGTTGCAATGGCTGTCCGAGCATGAATGCTGGAGAATAGCTAAAAAAATCCGTACTGTGGTGGCTGATTCTGGTCTAATGTATATTGTGGAGGCAGACTTCACACACCCTAATAACATGTATGACGTTTAAAGTGATTTGCCATCAAGTCCAGAGCAACTGCTTCTCAGGGCAGGGCCATTTCCATGTTGATGAAAACGCTGGGGAACAAGCTGAGATGCATCATCGCGTAAAGAAATCTCTAGCAATATCTCAATTCAGGGCTTGAGCTAATTTAAATTAGGCACATTGTCTCCTTCCCAGCAGACAACCTGGTTGAAGAAGTATATTTACTTAACTACCGGAAAGAGGGAGCCTGTGAAAAGTGATTCTGGAAATGCAAATGACTTTGAAAATGCAATTTTCGCAAGACAATAGAAGATTTGAGAAACATCGCGAAATTTTTATTGTGTCAGATTGGGAGGGGCATGTGGGCATGTGGAAGTGTACTGCCAGACTAAATTTCAAATAGATCACAATCAAGAACTTGCTCTGGGAATGTCGAAAACTGCAGTTGAATTCATGAAACCTGCCTATGTGGGGATATCCATTCGAGATAAGATCAGATTCCTCGTACCGATACCATCATGAGTTTGTGAAACGTCACTTCGCTGTCCTTAAGTTAATTTATACAGATGCAGATAGCTTCACCTATTGAGTGAATAACTGCAATACAGTAATTAGGTGCCATGGTGAAGAATTCGACACTGCTTCACACACGGCTAATAATACTTACGGTATTCTTCCACAGAACAAAGGTAATAATTTCGATGAAAGACGAGGTGAATGGATAAGCGATTGTGGAGTTTGTGGGTCTAAGATCTTAGATGTAAGCATATAGTGTAGTGCATTGGAAGGTACCAGCAAGAGACGGTAAAGGGCGTGCATTGTGCGGCATCAAGGAGCTCCGAGACTGAATATTATTTGCAGCACCTGTACAGAGGTGTTCAAGATGCTCCACCACAGCTGTTGCACATTAAGCAGCGAACTAGCATCAGTCCCAAGAGTATGAGATGTACACTGTGCTGCAGTCTAAAGTCGGTTCGTCATCACATAATGATAAACGAATCATTTCTGATGACAGGACTGAAACTCAGCCATATTCACACTATTCATTCGATAAAAGTGGTGTATGAATGAGAGTGTGTATGTATATATCTATGTGGAATAGTACGGCCCATCTATCATAGTGTAAATATTTTTGTTATAAAGATGCGACTGTGTGTGTGGATGTATGTGTGAGTTTGTGTGTGTGCGTGTGTGATTGTGTAAAAAAAAAATATCCACACCAGGTGGAGGTTGTTTCAGTATTGTGCATTATGTGTATTTGCATATATTCACACACAATGTGTGTGTGTGTGTGTGTGTGTGTGTGTGTGTGTGTGTGTGTGTGTACAGTGTAAATACACTCCTGGAAATTGAAATAAGAACACCGTGAATTCATTGTCCCAGGAAGGGGAAACTTTATTGACACATTCCTGGGGTCAGATACATCACATGATCACACTGACAGAACCACAGGCACATAGACACAGGCAACAGAGCATGCACAATGTCGGCACTAGTACAGTGTATATCCACCTTTCGCAGCAATGCAGGCTGCTATTCTCCCATGGAGACGATCGTAGAGATGCTGGATGTAGTCCTGTGGAACGGCTTGCCATGCCATTTCCACCTGGCGCCTCAGTTGGACCAGCGTTCGTGCTGGACGTGCAGACCGCGTGAGACGACGCTTCATCCAGTCCCAAACACGCTCAATGGGGGACAGATCCGGAGATCTTGCTGGCCAGGGTAGTTGCCTTACACCTTCTAGAGCACGTTGGGTGGCACGGGATACATGCGGACGTGCATTGTCCTGTTGGAACAGCAAGTTCCCTTGCCGGTCTAGGAATGGTAGAACGATGGGTTCGATGACGGTTTGGATGTACCGTGCACTATTCAGTGTCCCCTCGACGATCACCAGTGGTGTACGGCCAGTGTAGGAGATCGCTCCCCACACCATGATGCCGGGTGTTGGCCCTGTGTGCCTCGGTCGTATGCAGTCCTGATTGTGGCGCTCACCTGCACGGCGCCAAACACGCATACGACCATCATTGGCACCAAGGCAGAAGCGACTCTCATCGCTGAAGACGACACGTCTCCATTCGTCCCTCCATTCACACCTGTCGCGACACCACTGGAGGCGGGCTGCACGATGTTGGGGCGTGAGCGGAAGACGGCCTAACGGTGTGCGGGACCGTAGCCCAGCTTCATGGAGACGGCTGCGAATGGTCCTCGCCGATACCCCAGGAGCAACAGTGTCCCTAATTTGCTGGGAAGTGGCGGTGCGGTCCCCTACGGCACTGCGTAGGATCCTACGGTCTTGGCGTGCATCCGTGCGTCGCTGCGCTCCGGTCCCAGGTCGACGGGCACGTGCACCTTCCGCCGACCACTGGCGACAACATCGATGTACTGTGGAGACCTCACGCCCCACGTGTTGAGCAATTCGGCGGTACGTCCACCCGGCCTCCCGCATGCCCACTATATGCTCTCGCTCAAAGTCCGTCAACTGCACATACGGTTCACGTCCACGCTGTCGCGGCATGCTACCAGTGTTAAAGACTGCGATGGAGCTCTGTATGCCACGGCAAACTGGCTGACACTGACGGCGGCGGTGCACAAATGCTGCGCAGCTAGCGCCATTCGACGGCCAACACCGCGGTTCCTGGTGTGTCCGCTGTGCCGTGCGTGTGATCATTGCTTGTACAGCCCTCTCGCAGTGTCCGGAGCAAGTATGGTGGGTCTGACACACCGGTGTCAATGTGTTCTTTTTTCCATTTCCAGGAGTGTAGTTCCTTTACATAGCCTAGTGTTTAAGTTTCACGTGCTGCCAACTGTCCTATCTGATTAGATTTTAGTCAAGATAGTTCTCAATCCATCTAAAAATTATTCTCAATTTGTGCTGCTATGCTTTGGAAAATTGTATAAATATTCTTAACCAGTGCTACTGTGACAAGGTAATTACAAGAAACAGTCTCAACCAGTGCTGCTACTGTGCCCTGGAAAATTATAGAAAACAATGTCAGCGAATGCTACTGAAAGTTGTAAATATTCTCAACCAGTGTTACTGTTTGGTGGACTGTGTAAACTTTTGTTCTACTCACAGTTATTAGTAATAGTAAAAGTGTGTAAGTATAAAGCACTTATGATTTCAAATATTAGAACTAAACTCTATCGAATCTTAGTTATTAGTACCTCTGCATTTAAATATTGGAACCAATTTGCAGCTCAAGAATCAAATTACACCTGAAGAATCAAATTGCATGTGTGAGAACAGAACAAATGAAAAATTTGTTACCATACATCTTTGTTGTTATTTACACAAAACTTGTCCTAGTTGTTTATATAAATGATGCGCAAGACGTCAGTTTTAAACATGGTGCTATTAAGGTGGTGAAGTTTAAGATGGAGAATAACAAATTATATGTAATGGCTGCATTGGATTATGCCTATCGTGCAACACCTGTTCTGCTATCGTAGCAGGTAGCACATAACTATGTCCATTTTCAGAGACATACAGGAAAAGTATCTAAAATTATATCTCCTGTGCTTGCAGGGAACCACAGACTTGATACTAGGTAAAGTGACATACTAATGAAGTATGAAAGAAATGACACGGAATTCAGTTATTTTTCATCCAACTTAAAAGTAACTTTATGTTTTCATACGGAGACAGAACACTATTTCAAACGTCTTCTTCTTCTTCTTCTTCTTCTTCTGCTTCTTCTTCTTCTCTAATCGATGGAGAGCTGGACACCCATAGAATTCCAGGTCTTGAATAGTAGCAAACTTCAAGATTTGATGCATCTATGTGATCTTCTCGTCCTTGCCTTTGACATAGATAATGGTATCTGTGTGATCGAATAATGAGAGCGATGTCACAAAACCTTCATACGGTATGCCAAAATCCACCATGTGAATTCCATAGTAGAAACGTCTTAACCACTTTCCACTCCTATGTGTTTTAGCGCACTTCACAAGAACCCAGTGATGTCGTGTTTGCTGAGAATATTTTTAAATATACCGGCTCTTCTGTGTGTGCTACGAATGTTCTTTCAATACGAACTATCTACACTTGTCATCATAGAAACACTGAGCATCTGCAATGATGTTCACACTTGAGATGCCATTGTGAAATGCTCTGAGTATGTCTCAGCATATGGTCATTAATACAGCTCGTTGCACAATACCAGTGCCTGGGCAATAATTAATCACACAGTTTTGTAGAACTATAGCATATGTGGCAATGTGTAGTGGGAAATTAGTCAAAGATTAAAATTCAGTAATTGGTTTAAAGATTTGTCTCAGCATCTGGTCTCAATCCAACTGTCGTAACCTCAGCAGTTGCAACTTCTCTCATGACAAACCGTTCCAGGCCAAATTATTAGATGAACTGCACATTTTTAATGTTTTTTGTAATAATTATGCATTGAGTACTATATTTAAAGCGATTACTCGGAAAATTTATGTCAATTATTCAGGGCATTTATTACATTATTGAGAATTGTATCTATTGTTGGTGTGTGACATTGTATTGTTGACTTATTGTATGAGTGATTGGTGTAATATTCTGTTCGCTTTGATTATCAATTTCGTAATATCGACACCACCACTGATTGTGTAACAGCCAGATATAACTAATTGTGACCCTTAGAAATGGGTAAATGAGAGAACATTTTACTAAGTAATATAGCTGAGGTCAAAGCCCTCGGTAATACGAAAATATATTCCAATCGGAAATTTAACAAACATTGTAATGTGAGAAGCTAGTTTGAGGCGCATAAAGAATAGAATTGATTCAGGTGAAGAACTGAGCTCCAGAAGAAAGAATAAATGTGGAAGAAAACCAATTTTCACCCAAGGGCAGAAAGATTTCTCAAAATAATTTGCCCAGAAAACAGATTTGCAACAACAAGACAGATAAAATCTCAACTGGGAGAGGCTAATGTGAATGCATCTGAACGCACTGTTAGCAGAAAGTTGAAGGATATTGACTTCAAGGCCAGTCGACCAGCTAGAAAACCAAAGTTAACAGCCACAATGGAAGCAAAGCGTCTGAAGTGGGTTAAACAGTGACGTGATAAGAATGTGGTCTTCTGGAGATCGGTAATTTAACTTTAAAATTATTATTTACGATATGATATGACCTATGTACATTTATCCATAGTACACACATCAAAAAAGATCTTGCATCACCTCGGTTCCGACAGTTCCGGAACCTGTACAGAAAATTGGAATAGAGATCAACGTAAACATAAACTGACACACAATATTTTTAGCGCAACGCAATCTGACTATCAAAGATCCCTGCAAAAGAATGGCCCTGAGTAACATTAAACTATATCTTTCACAAATCACTTACCTCACAAAAATCTTCATTACTCGAACTACTGCAATACAGCGAGCGCCACTACTGCCAGCTACATAAAAGATTCAAACTACGGAAGGCACTAACTACTGATAGGGATAGTTAGCAAATGAAGGATTTTAATAGAGAACAAACAATGTATTTGCCTTAATAGTCACAATATATATAGCAGTTCATGACATACAGTCTTACAAATTTCAAAACTCCGCCATCTCTCCTCCCATATCCACCACTGCTGGCGGCTCACCTCCAACTGCGCAACGCTACGCGCTGTTCACATCCAACTGCCCACTACAATAGCGAATTACAACAATGGAAACCAGGCACAGGCTGCACACAGCACAGTCAGTGATTTTATATAGAGCTCTACGTGACGTTACCATTAAAAAAACCCAAACAGCCTACTTACATAGCCTCCATGCTCCCCACAAAAAATTTTACAAATTGTTTTGGGCACTGGCCAATACAGATTTGAAACAAATTTTCATAATTACAGTAAGAAAGATATCAAATGCACACACTTATTAATACAATGTTGGTCAATAGCTAAAATTTTCTCACAGTCCCCAAAGACAGTCCTGATCATTCATCACAGTAAAACTGCCGCTTCTTTTCTCAAAGTCTGAGCAGTAAAAGACAATGCACCTGGAAGTAGTGGATTTCCATGCAGTCTTGAAGAAGTAGTGTTGTCCTTCCAACGGAAAGACAGTGCTGCCTCTTGACATGCTGACAGGTGATGGGCCACAACAGAGCAAACCCACAGCAGAGTCATTCGACGTTTTGAAGAAGATTGGTAGGTAGGTCATTACAGAGCAGACCCACTGTAGTCCCGGTAGAGATTACGGTATTGGTGGGCCACCAGAGATGCAGACCCACTGCAGTCCTTGTAGAAATAATGATATTGGTGGGCCATCAGAGATGCAGACCCACTGTAGTCCTTGTAGAGATGGCCAGCAGCCATCTATTGTGACTTTGCGGGTGCACAATCACCATTGAAGAGTCTTGCAGATAATATAGCAAGTCCATAACCACCACTTGTGCACTCACAAAGTTTTTGGAATTGTCCTTAGAACCAGCAATGCTGTTATCCAGTCCCTTGCTGAATTATTAACACACGTGCAAACACTAACAGTCCCTACTTCTCACATATTGTCCATATACTATGACCAACAGAAATGTGTATAGTGAAATGTAACTTACGAGTTAATAATATGATGAACTGGTGTCAATTACAATTTTATAACATAAGAATACAATTACAAAGGTACAAAATACATCATTAAAGAACATAACAATAGAGATGACATTTGTAGTACTGGTTTTACAACAGAATAGATATAAACATATACATTAGTGTTACAGGAATTATGACATAAGTAAATACATAAAAGATCAGAATAAGTATTGAAACATCAACTTCACACATGAGCATTAAAATAAAACAGAATAAATAATGTCTAAACATCTTTGCAAAGTAAATAACATATTATTAATGCAAATTATATTTGAGGATAACAGTATTCCTCATCATAGTTCATGTAGCTGAGTATTAGAAAAATTCTA